>NC_061121.1:149502028-149636322 GCF_002878395.1 Capsicum annuum | reverse complement strand
TCAAGCAAGTCATCTATCCTAGGAAGAGGATACTTGTTCTTGACCATGACTTTATTGAGCTGATGGTAATCAAGCACATCATGATAGAACTATCATTCTTACATACGAATAAGACTGGTGCGTCTCATGGGGAAATGCTTGGTCTAATGAATCCCTTATCTAAGAGATCCTTCAACTATTTTTTCAGTTCTCTGAGTTCTGCTGGTGCCATTATGTATGGAAGAATTAAAATAGGTTGAGTATCTGGATAAGGTAAATGCTGAAGTTTATTTCCCTTTTGGGAGAAATGCCTGGAAGATCTTTGGAAAACATATCTGAATACTTATATATGACTGGGACTGATTCAAGACTGGGAGATTCAAAGCCAGAGTCTTTAACATAACTGAGATGATAAAAATATCCCTTACATATCATTTTTCTTGCACCAAGGTAGTAAATAAAATGACCTCTGAAAGATGAAGTATTACCCTTTCACTCTAGGACGGACTCATTCGGGAATTGAAATTGAACTATCCTATTTTTGTAGTCGACTATGGCATTGCAGGAATGAAGCTAATCTATGCCAAGAACGACATCAAAATCAATCATCTCTAGCTCAACCAAATCTGCTGATGTGGATTTTTGAAATATCATAATTGGGCAGTTCCTATATACCCGCTGAGTTATGATAGTATTATTCACTGGGGTAGAGACTGAAAAAGGGCTCTGCTAAAATTTTAGGACCGATTTTGAAATTGCCTTCTATATAAGGAGTAACAAAAGACAAGAATACACCTAGATCTAGCAAAGCATAAATATGAACATAGAAAATATACAACGTACTAGTAACGATATCGGGAGAATTTTCCTGATCGTGTCGGGTCGAAAAAGCATATTCTGTTAGGGCGTTTCCCACTAGTAGCACTGGAAGTGGCACCCTACTAATTTGGGCTACCAGAATAGGCTGTGGAACGATTCTGCTGACCGTGAAAACCTGACTGGGGACACTCTCTAACCCTATGTCTTGTCTTGCTACAATCGAAACAAACATCTCTACCAGCTCTACAGGTACCCTTGTAGTTCTTACCATAAGTCTGACACAGGGGGTTAGTTCTGGCAATGCTGACCCTGCCCTGATAGTTAGAGCCTGGTGCTTGATCTCGGTTGTCATCTCTAAATTTTAGCACTAGGGAACTAGCGGAAGAAAGAGCTAGAACTGCTGTCTTAGGACAAAACTGTGAACGGTTTCCTCCTTCTAATTTGGGTTGAGCAAAACTGAAACTGACTGACTTTTCTCTCTTGTCCTTCCTCTCCCTAGTCCTAATCTTTTGCTTCTCTATTTGCTGATCATGGTTCATAAGCCTAGATAAATTCATATCATTGCTCATCATCTCACACCTACACTCATTTACCACGCTATCATTCACCCTGACACGAACTTGCTCATCTTAGCCTGTTGTCTGTTACCACATGAGGGGCCATTGGCTAAATGAGTAAATCTAAGAGAGTACTCTTTAACTGTTGTATTTTCCTGCTTGAGGTTGATGAACTCTAGAAATTTTGCCTCCCTCAGCTCTTGGGGAAAGAATTTGTCTAATAAAGCCATGACAAATTCTTCCCACTCTATAGGACCTGCATCTTCTAACCTTTTAGACTTTTACTATTTGTACCAAGTGTGAGAAATATCCTGTAATTGGCATACGGCTAACTCGACACTCTGACAAGAAGTAACTCTCATGATGTCTATGACCTTTTGGTCTTGGTTGGGGGTCTTCATCAAACTTAGACCCAAAGAAAGATAGAGGGTTTATTCGGGTGAATCCTGAATCCTAGCTGTGGCTGAGTTAGCCACTGGATTAGCCAGAATAACTGCAGGCCATTTATTTTGGGAAGCCATAGACTAAGCAATAGTCATAAATGCGGTCTGGAACTCCACATGAGAAACATGATATCCCAAAGGTTCTTCGGGCTGAGGGGCTGACTGATTTCTTCTCTTAGGAGGCATGTTCTGAAATAAAGAGAAAAAGAGGATTAGACTGAGAGACTAACTTGTGATTATGCTCACTGGAACGACATGAATACTGAAAGAGGGGAAAATATTCAAAAAACATCTCATAGCCTCTTGCACATAAATGTGGCGCGCAACTCACCTATGTATAAGACTCTACTAGATGTGGCTTTCAGACTTCCTAGGACTCTATTGAACCTTAGGCTCTGATACCAAGTTTGTAACACCCCAATTTTCTAAACCAGTTTGCTACACGGTTCTTATGACCCAAAAGAACCACAAGCTAACCCATGACTGATAACTGTACCTGTATACTACATAATATACATGTAAAATATGGGAAAAATGAACAATAGGCCATAACGTTCAACTTAATAAAATATCTGACAAATCATAACATCCATATGGGGTAACAAATACCTAAAACAACTGAAGTCTAAATAAAATCTAAACTAAATCTGAAAGCCTCAAAATACTGTTTGAGTAAGGATTGGAAGGAACAAGTCTCCAACTAACTCCATAAACTGAATGATAATGAAATGAAATAAATGAATTTAAATCATATCATACTCGAATGAAGAGGACTCACTGCAACTCTGTGTACTAAAATACAACTGCTACTGCTGATCTGGAACTCATGACTCTGATCTTATGATGTGGCATAAAAGAAAGAACCATAGCGAAAATGCGTCATTACACCTGAAAGTACTGAGTATATGAGTGAGGTAGGCTATATGCAAAAGGGCTTACATATATAAGCAGTGCTGACTCAATAAATAATAAGAATCTAAAACTAAAAACATGCATACATAGTAACTGATATCGTGAATATGTGATATCTAGATCTATACGCTAATAAATGGTTTATTGATATCTAATAGGACTAGTACTAGGATTTTTTATAACATGGATGATTGTGTTTGACAGTACTGAATCTGATGGAACTACCTGAGTTCCATACTATAATTGAATTGACTATATCTGACAGTCCTGGTATATCAAAATTTAAAGAACTATTAGATTTCTTTTATTGAGACTGAGACTAAAACTATGGGAGGTAGTTATTTATCTGACATGCCATAAATGCGTTATAATAGCTGAGGTAGGATCCAATCTCTGTCCTGATTAGAAGGGTGTCAATTCTACGCCACTTGTAAGCACAGCTGTGAGTGACCCTTATCTAGCAGGTTACTCTAATGTGAATGGTGGGACCCTAGTCTGATAGGTCAAATCACCTCATCAACCCTAATCTGATAGGTTAAGATGTCTAAACCTATGCTGGCTATATAGTTCTAGAACACAAGGATGACTGCTAAGAATCACACCCTTATCTGGCATGTGAGTTCCCATCCTTGGGTTCACTTGATGCTAAATTTTACTCCTATCTGAAGATATTGAACATAATTAATTGACTGTACCTGGACTGAGTAACTGACTTCTGTTGACTGACGTAATGGTACTATTATCTGAGAATTAACTGAGATTATGAGATTTTTGAGATTTCTTGAGTCACATGACAGTCTGAGTTCTATAGATCATAGATTGACTAAGAGTATCATGAAAATATGACATGGCTTTAGGCACATAACTATACTTTTTGAGTACAAGTATCCTAAGGACTCGATGGAAGGAAACTGACACACATGACTGACTTGATCATAAGAATAGAGTCCACAATTCATAATATCATAAGTAGGGGATTTCATACTACACTTGGTTCTAAACTTTTTATACATGGAAAGGGATGCGCACAACATGTATATACTCGTGTTCCTTCACTATCATGCTCATTCCATATCATAACAATAACACATAACAATAACGTGGTGTTCATGTGGAGTTATAAAGAATAGAACATGGGATTGTCATTTAAGCACTATTAAGTCATAAAAACATGGATTCTATCATTCTTGGAATTTTATCAAACACCTTACATGAACAACTTTGGGCATAGGTGTACTTATCAATTTGACAATCTTAGTCCATCCATAATTCATGGGTTTCC
The DNA here is from genome assembly GCF_002878395.1 of Capsicum annuum. Classification (NCBI taxonomy): domain Eukaryota; kingdom Viridiplantae; phylum Streptophyta; class Magnoliopsida; order Solanales; family Solanaceae; genus Capsicum; species Capsicum annuum. The sequence continues at coordinate 149,632,330 of NC_061121.1, read as the reverse complement.
ACTAACCTAATCGCATGCTTCATGAAAAACACATCAAGATACAACCTTGAATCCAAACAACAATCATCAACATGATTATAGTCATAACATAATAAGGAAATCATCATTTATAATTTAAAACATGATTATTGAGCTCCATGGATGAAAGGGATCCATGGATGAACAATACACATACCTTAGTGATTGAATCTTGAAAGAGATCTAATGTTTCTGAAGGTTCTTGAAGAAATACTTAGGTTGTCTCTTAATTTTTCTTGACTAGGGTTTAACCCCTTTGGGAGAGAATGTTCTTGTTCTTGAGGAGATGATCTTGAGAGAAAACCCTAATCTTGTGGTTGAGAGTGTATGAGAGAGCTTTTTAAGATGTTTAACTTAAGAGAATGGAAGATAATACACTTTTTGAGGGCTATAAGTCATGGGAAGTGAAGCAAAAGACCAAAATACCCTTGCAAAAATATCCCTCAATTCTAGAAAAAAAATAGCTGACGACATCCGTGACAAGTCGTTAAGCTGGTGATAAGTTGTCATAAAATATCGTCACAAAAAGGTAAAATCTTGATTTTCTGGTTAAGGTTGATGACATTGGTGATAGGCCATCACGGGCGTGATGTATTATCACAAAATATTGTTACTGGTGGTGGAAATATTCCCAAGGCTGACGACATTGGTGATAAGTTGTCACGCTTGTGAAAGCTTACCACGAATGTCGTCACTCAGTTTCCCAGCCTGATATGGTTGAGTAAAATTGTTATAGCTCCTTGCTTCGATATCGGATTTAGGCTAAATTGGTATCGTTGGAAAAATAATTCAACTATCTATCTGTTTATGGGTCATAAGCTCATAAATTCATAACATAACGAGAGATATGCTCGTTTCAAATTGACTATACCAATATCCTTCTTAAGAATTCAATCGGTAAGTTAATGTTTTGATTTGTCTATTCACTAGGATACTTTTGAGGCTGTAATATGCATCAACCTTGATCATACCATTACCAAAGACCAAAAATTTATTAATCATGAGTTTGAAGCACGATCCTAAAAATGTCTATACTTTTGGTGTATTATACCATATCTTATTATATGGTCAGAATTCATCCATTATCCTTAGTAGGGTGGTTAAAGATGGGGTATTAGGGGTTATATCTAATTTTGGTTGGTCATCGGATACCCGATATTACTAGGCCTTGGTTCGGGTTGGGTCAAATTGGTATCAAAGCCCTAAGTTTATGGTCAATTAGGAATCTGACAAAGCCATGTTGAGTGGAGTATCTTTTAGAGGTGTGTAGCATGACACACTTATAAGGGAGAGGCTACAAGGCATTTAGGAATGTTTCTCTTTCTTGTGTTCTATTTTTAAGCTGTAGAGTTAAAGGTTCTGAATTTTTCCTCTAATTCCCATTTGTTCACTTTATTGATCATGCCTCCCCAATGATTTAAAGCTTATAGAAACTCCTCTAACCTACTTGGGGACAATGCTAATGGGACACACTCTACTTATAGGGTCCAAACCCGGTCTAAGGGTCTAGTTATTGATTATTCTCTTGCAGTTCCACTAATCCCTTACAGGCCTCCTCGAGCTCCTATAACAAATGTGATAAATGCTGAGTTTTGTCAGTCTATCCATATATATTGGCACAGTTGGTAAATTCTAGGTTCGAGAGTGGTGCTTTTATTACTCTTTTTTTTATGGCTACAAGGGTTGGCCAGTTTATGAGGTTGAGTACCACTATGTACTGGTGTTAAGGTTATGGAGGATCCTCAGGGTTTTATTAATGTGATGAATAAGATCTTCTACATTATGCATGCTACTAATATGGAGGGTGTGGAATTTATAACCTACCAACTGAAAGATACAGAATACTAATGGTATGAGGAATGGGAGCAGTTAAGGGGTAACGACGCTAAGTCATTCCTGTGGGATGATTTCACTAGTACTTTTCTAGACCGCTTCTTTCCTTGAGAGTTGAGGAGGGTGAAGATAAAAGAGCTTGTTAACTGATAACTCTAAAACAACACCTCTTTTACGAGAGAGTAAGTGGTCATTGTCAATTATATAACCCAACTAGGTTGGGGTCGAATCCCACAGGGAATATGGTGTTAATTTGAGTTGTTTGTGAGTCAATCAACTGATAGTTAATAGTTTCCTGTAAATGACGGTTTTTGAAAGGGTAACAACTAATTATTTCTCAATGTAGTGTTAGTGTTTGTAATCAATATTTTATGGAATACTAGAGTTGTGTTCACTATGAGTGTTGGTTTTTGACAAACACTAGTAACGATTCAAGATTCCTATGGTAGGTAGGAACAATAGATTATCCTTGTCAAAGTAATGTCTAAATATTTCTCAACCTATTTAGACATTTAATTACCTAGTTCTTTCGAACTTAGGGAATTTATATTTCATAACAGGATGTTGTGTCAAGTTAATTAACCTTGTTACAATGTTAATTATTAAATGAAAGTTTGATACTTCTAAATCCCTATTGATAATTCACTTCTACTAGGGTTTATTTCTTATTTCAAGCAAATCACTAGTAGGCATGACCTATCGTTTGTATCCAATAGACAATATGTAAAACAAAGGAATTACCAAGGAGTTCCTACTACCTTTAGAATCATGAAAACCTAGTTACTTTACCAAACCAAACCCATAGATCCCACAACTCGGGTTAAAGGAATTAGCTACTCATAATGTAAAAAGCAACAAGACAATTTGTATTCATAATTCGATAAATGATAACTTACAAAATAATGAATATCAACAAGTGTTTCTCAGATTAGATCGTAGTATAAATCCCAAGAAAATTATGATGACAATCTCTCAAAAGTTAACTGTAAAGTTATAGAGAAAACTAGAGATAAAATAGTGTAAGTCCGTGAAGTTCAAGATGAATGTCCCCTCCAATAAAACCTAAGAACTTTCCCTTAAATACCAAGAGCTAAATTAGGAATCAAATCACAGAATTCAACTTTTTCTCGCACAGCTGACCATGAAGTGTGGTGCCTAATCAGGAGTCTGAAGACTTATCAAACATTGTCGTCAGCTCCTCCTCCAAGTTTGATCATTTCTTCCTTAGGCAGACGGCAACTCCTAACGGCTTATCAAAAGTATGATGACTTATCAGAAATGTCATCATCTCCTCTTCCACTTTCATGATCTCTTCCTTAGGCGGACGACATTCTTGATGGCTTATCAGACACCTCATAGCTTATCATGGGATGTCGTATCACTTTTGCTCCATCTTCGTCACACTTTCTATAGCTGATGATGACTCTGATAACTTATCACAAATTTGATGATTATCATAAAATTCATCAACTACAATTTCATAGCCATTTGTTCCAAATTCACCTCTTTTGCTCTTATTGTCTTTGGTTTTCTTGCATCTTTACTTTCCTGCATTATCAAAGAGAAAACAATCAAAAACTACAAAAATTTCTTAAGACTTTACAATTATTTCTAGTTAAAAGCCTCAAATGTGTTAGCACTAGCTTACACATAAAAACCCTTAAGTTAAAACAATTGTTTGTCCTCAAGCAACTTAAACATAACTACGAGGATACAAAGCACATTCGGCAGCCAATCATTCATTTTAGCTCAAAACATATTTACCATCTCCAAGGTCAATCATATTAAACTCAACTGTGTATATTACTGAGAAGAAGCAATGCAACACAGAGGAATCAAGGTATGGCATTTTTTATAACACTCAACTTACATGTCAATTTAGTGAAAGATTGTCATCATCAATATATTTACCTAATTTAAGAGTCGGGGTATAATCCACGAGGAACCATGTATGTGGCGATTAAACTAATCTGAAACTATAGCTACAATTTAAATTCAAATAAATGATATGAAAAGATAAAGTGGGGGTTTTTAATGATTGAACAAACGTTATTAACACTTCAATTCACCTTAGAACTCAAAGCTTAAACTGCAATATTTCAAATCAATGATATGGAGAAACTAAAGTTCTAATTACTATGATTAGTAATCCTCCATTAAATAATAGTTGTAGTATTGGACTCTCATAACTTATGAGAAATATCAAATTATCAGTATCGATAGTTTATCTAAGTGTTTCTCAACCTACCTAGATTTCGAGTTCCCTAATTCTCTCAAACTTACGAACCTTCTATTCACATTGAATTTATTTTGAGTTGATTAATCTTGTTACAACATTAATTATTAGATGGAAACTTAATCTTCCTAAACCCTTGTTTATAATTCACTACCTTTAGTTTATTTCTTAGTTTGAGCAAATCAACATGAGGTGATATCTATTGTTTGCAACCAATAAAAAATAATTAATACAAAAGAATTATCAAAATATTCCCACAATCACGCATACGCTAACAAACTATTAAGACGATACAGGAGTAATCATAGATCCCACAACCCTAGTTTTGGGTTTTAGCTCCACATGAAAGATAAAGCAATAACAATAACTGAATTCATAATTCAAAGTGATTAAACTTACAAAAGATGTAGTCAGAAGTTGATTCTCTTCACAAATTCAAGAAGAATATACCACAAATAAATCGAAGAATTGAAAATTGGATTCTAAGTTAAGAGGCCCAAAAAGAGGTGACTTTGCCTTTGGAATAAGTTCCAGATGTTGCTGGTTCCTCAGATTCACTTTCTTCACTCACCTCCCCAGCTTATGGAGGTAGTAAGATATTTTTGGACTCTTCTTTTTTCTTTACCTTATGAGCTATGGCTCTTTATCTTCACAATTAGACTTATCACAGAGTCTTTTAGGTACACTCCCATTAGTCACCTTCTTTGCTGATTTAGATCATTTTCCCTAGGGTACTATTATAAACTATGTTAGGCGACTTCGATTCTTGAGTAGGGTAGAGCATATGAAAAGGATGAAGGAGAAAGATCACTTTGTGTTTCAACTTAAGTTCAATAGGGCAAAAATAAAATGGAATTTTACTATCTTACTATGAAATAATTTAAAAAGGAAAGAGAATAAACTAAAAATAGAAAGAAATAAACAAAAGAAAAGAAAAAGAAAAGCGGGAAGGTGAAAGGATTTGCTTTTCGGAGGGTGGAATTCTTTTAACTAGGCCCAAAATTATTTGATATCTTATTTTGGGCTTTCTGATGACACTTTTGATGGCTTATCACAAGTGTGATAGCCCATCACAAATGTCGTCATCCTTAACAGAACATACCTCAGATCTGATTTCTCTGACGACGAATCTGACAGCTTATCACAATTGTGATAGCTTGTCACCTATGTTATTAGGATCACTTAAATTGATACTTCAATTCTACCTAGACCCCTGCATACCTCATCAGTTCATCATACTTACCTTCTAAATACATAAAAACAACTTGCGTTAAATATAAAAAGTTTTGGTTTCCTTTCAATAGCTCCTGATTTAGTGTTGTGGCACAACTCGATCATCTTGACTACTAATAATTCATAAAGACACCTTAATGATACCTTTTTCACATTCTTATAGAACACATCCATGATTGAGAAAATACTCATCTCTTTTTGTTATGTCATAGATGGAAGCATTTCAAATTTTTCTTCTTTTTCATTATGCCTAAACTTGAGCTCATTCAGCTTCATGTCAACTATCACTCTCCCAGTTGCTAAGAATGGTCTGCCTAAAATTATGGGCACTTTGAAGTGTACTTCACAATTAAGGATCAGAAAGTCAACAGGAAATATAAAATTGGAAACTTTTATAAGTACATCAAGTAGCATACCGATCGACCTTTTCACAGACCAGTCTGCCATAACTAGTCACATGTTGGTGGGTGTGGGGTCTCCCAAACCCAAATTTTTATAAATAACTAGCGGCATCAGATTAATGCCTGCTCCCAGATCACATAAGGCCTTAGAAAATTCCATAGATCCAATCATAAAAGGAATAGTGAATGTTCCTGGGTCTGGCTCCTTATGCACCAAGGAACTTGTAGAAATAACACTATAATGATGGAGATTATCCACCGGTTCATAGCTCACTGCTCTTTTCTTCGTCATAAGATCCTTCATAAATTTAGCATATCCTGGTATTTGTTCAAGTGCCTCATCTAAAGGCACATTCACTGTTAGCTTCTTCAACATTTCCATGAATTTACTAAACTTCGTATCATCGACCATTTTTTTTAATCTCTAAGGAAAGGGTAGCAGTGGTTTTGGGATAGTGGTAACCACAACCTCCTTATCCTTCTATTTTCCTTTTTCCAAAGCATCAGCAGGACTATCTAGCTTCTCATACTCCAATGGATAACTTTCTTCACATTCATCATCTACTTCAATCACATCTTCAACTCGACCTTTTCCCATAGAAGGGCTAGGTAATATCTTACCACTCTGTATGGTAATAGCCATGCATGAACCATCATTTCGAGGGTTCTAAATTATTTCACTTGGCAGTGTTCCACTTTACCTCTGATTCAATGCTGCATAAAGTTGGCTCATTTGTTGTTCCAACTGTTTGATCAATGTGGAGTACAAGCTTACCAAATGACTCATATAAGACAAATCAGTCTTCATGGTAGTCACCTCAGAGTTGGTAGCCTCAACTCCCTATAACAATTTCTCTTTCTTGTCCTCCATAGACATCTTACTAGAGCTAGTTGCCGCATTATCTCTACTTTTGGGAGGTCTATACTGCCCGCTTCTATCATTCTTACTCTTCCAGTTTCCTTGATCGCGATCCTTATATCCAGCCTTGTCATGATAAGACTGACCTTAATTTACTTAGCTATGGCCTTAGAAACCCCTCTGGTTATTCCAATAGTTGGCTTCATCATCCGAATCAAAATCATATTTACCTTATGATGCAACAGCTTTCACTTTTACAGTCTTTGTAGATAATAACTGCTTGGTCAATAAATCCATCTACATCTTCAAGTGTGCCATGTCTTGATCGCATTTTTTCTCTTTCTTTTGTTTTTATACAATCATGCCAGTACACATAGTAGGGTTTGATACCATAGAATCCTTGGTATGCCTAGCTCTACTTTATTTGGTCATCTGATCAAGTATCTCCGAGGCCTCTTAAAGAGTAAGATCGACAAATGATCCCCCTTCAGCATTATCAACAACTGGCTTCGTAATAGAGTTCAAAGATCGATAAAGAGTCTCCATCAGGTGAATATCTGCCATATTATAGTTCGAGCAATGTGTCAGCTTCTTTTTTAACCTCTTCCATGTCTCATGGAGAGATTCGGTTGGGAGTTAACTAAAATTACTGATCTCATCCTCAACTGTACCCTCCTGGAAGGTGGAAAGAACCTTTCTAGGAAGTCCTCTTTTAACTGCCTCCAGTTGGTTATAGAATTGGGCGTCAGCTCATTAAGCCACAACATTGCCTCACTAGACAGAAATAATACAAATAAATACAGGTGGATGGAATTCTGTCCAACTCCTGGGTTATCAAAATACTTACAAATAGTGAAAAAGTTCACTAAATGCATATTAGGATCATCTCCCAGGAGTCTACTGAACAACCCCTTTTGATGAAAGAGTTGAATCATAATACTTGAAATGTTGAACTTTTCCCCTGGTGCTACAGGTGGGGGAATAATAGCTCCAGTAGCACCAGCTCCGTCCATTCCATCATCATCCTCATTAGGATGAAATTACATGTCTTGGCGATCAGGTCTCGCCTTGAAAAGACAATTTCTTTTTACATTTCTGTTCACTAGTGTAGCTACTCTTCTGCAGGCCTTCAGTTAATAAGATTTACGAATTCCTCATCTCCCAAGTCATCATTATCTAGATTTGGATAAAGGGCTTATTGACCATTATTCTGCAGATCAACCTGAGCTCTAGCTAAGGCGGCTAGCCTGTCAGCTTCTTCTGGGTCTACCATTTTGCCAATCAGTTGGGGTTCTGGATTGAATGGTAATAACATTTCTCCTAAACTTCTAGTTTTTGGAATACACCACTGTGTTCCTGCAACAAACAAAAACAACACATGAACGTAAAATTAGGAAACTTGACTAACAGTCAATTAGCACACAAAAACTTAAATTTACAACCGTATTCCCCGGCAATGGCGCTATTTTTTATAACGCTCAAGCTACATGTCAATTTAGTTCAAGGCGGTCATCATCAATATATTTACCCAACTTTAGAGTCGGGGTTGAATCCACGAGGAACAATGTTAGTGGCGATTAAACTAATTTCAAACTATTGCTACAAGTTAAATTCAAACAAATGATACGAAAAGATAAAATGAGGGTTTTTAATGATTGAACAAATGTTATTAACACTTTAATTCACCTTAGAACTCAAAGCTTAAACTATAATATTTCAAATCAATGATATAGAGAAACTAGAGTTGTGATCACTATGATTAGTAATCCTCCATTGAATAATAGTTGTAGTATTAGATTCTCATGACTTGTGGGAAACACCAAATTATCTGTTTCAACAGTCCATTTAAGTGTTTCTTAACCTACCTAGACGTTGAACTCCCTAATTCTCTCAAACATAGGAAAACATTCTATTTATACTAATTTTATTTTGATTTGATTAATTTTGTTACAACATTAATCATTAGATAGGAACTTAACCTTCCCAAATCCTCATTGATAATTCACTACGTTTAGTTTATTTCTGAGTTCGAGCAAATCAACATAAGGTGAGTTCTATTGTTTGCAACCAACAAAAAATAATTAATACAAAAGAATCATCAAGATGTTCCCATAATCACTCGAACCCTAACGAACTATTAAGACAATATAGGAGTAATCATAGATCCCACAACCCTAGTTATGGGTTTTAGTTTTGCATGAAAGAGAAAGCGATAACAATAACTGAATTCATAATTCAAAGTGATTAAACTTACAAAAAATATAGTCAGAAATTGATTCTTTTCCCAAATTCAAGAAGAATATCCCACAACTAAATAAAAGAATTGAAAATTGAAAATCCAATATTAGAGACCAAAGAAAAGTAAAGTAGTCTCTGGAATAAGTTCCATAGGTTAAGCCCTAAAACTAGAGAGAAAATGGATTATTGTCGTAAAATTGAAGATGAATGACCGCCTCCAATAAAACCTAAAAACTTCTCCTTAAATACCAGGAGCTAAATTAGGAATTAAATCACAGCCTATAGTTTTTTCTTGCACAGGTGACTACAATATGTGATAATTTATCAGGGGATTGATGGCTTATCAGACATGTCATCAACTCCTCTCAGTATTTGATATGTTGTTGTCTTCAACTGACGAAAAGTCTAATGACTTACCGACAATTTGATGACTTTACACGGAATGTCATCACTTATTCAACTCAACTTTTGAACACTTCCTAAGGGTGACGGTAATCTTAATGAGTTATCAGGACTTTGACGACATATCAAACTATGTCGTCACTTCTTTACTTCAAATCTCATGTACTGCCTTTGGCTGACGGAATTCTCAACGGCTTATCAAAATTGTGATAACTTTTTAGAGATGTCGTCACAATTCTACTCCAACTTCCTTACACTATCTACAGCTGATAATAACTTATCAAAAATTTGATGACTTATTAGACAATCATCAACTACACTTTCATGGCCACTTGTTCCAAATTTATGTCTTTTGCTATTATTGTCTTTGGTTTTCTTGCATCTTGACTTTTGTTGCATTATCAAATAAAAAACAATTAAAAAAAATACAAAAGTTGCTTAAGACTTTACAATTATTTCTAGATAAAAATCTTAAATTTGTTAGCATTAGCTCACACATCAACACTCTCAACTTAAAATAATTATTTCTCCTCAAGCAACTTAAACATAACTAAGAGGACACAAAGTACATTTAGCAGTCAATTATTTATTTTAGCTCAAAACATATTAACCATATTCAAGGTCAATCGTCTCAAACTAAATTGTGTATATTACTGAAAAGCAACAATGTAACACAAAGAAATCAATCTATGGCATCAACTTAGCAATAACAACCATGCATGTACCAATATTAAACTACCCAAACAAGTTAGCAACTAGAAACATAACCAGTGTGCGCTTACAATAAAGAAGTCCCTACTCACTCATATGTTAACTTAAGCATGTCAATGCGGGGATGGTTAAGAGACACTCACTCTCAGAAAGAAGTTTCAGTCAATGTATGCCAAATACAATAAGCGTGCCCTTATTTTCATTACCGAAGCTTTCAGATAGTTAAGTTAAGATCACTATAGGACTTTTCTTCAGCTTGTAATTTAGGCGTTGGGTTGGTGTAATACACAAGGATATTTAAAGTAAATAAGCCTCCTTGTCACTACACTATTTTTTGGGATTCACTTGTAAACCTTTACATTCTTTCTCCTTTTCTTGATTAAAGCACATTCAAGCTGGGTGCAGTTTTTATTCATTCATTTTTTTTCCACAACTTTTTTTTTTTTATTCTTTTTTACCATACCCAGCTTTGCATATTTTTTTATTACCCTTCTTCATACTTACTTTACATCATGCACCCCTATGATAGCCACCCTCAACTTAGGCTATTTGCCTAAGTCAAAGTACACAATGTCCAAGGAGAACCAGGGCCAAAATATGTTCATTGTGATACAACTGGGAAGGTGATAGGTATAATGAAAAAAATCCGCATTCAGGCTAAAAATCAGGATCAAAGGATATTATTCACACATGGAAGGTCATTTAGGCTAAAAGTGGACTAATATCAATAACGATCGATGATCCTTTCCTAAGAACTATCCTACAACCAAGGCAAGACAGACCGGGCAAGTTATGGATTTAACACACAATGGGAACTAGGGAGTATCTCACACACACATGGCACAAAGGTACATCACAAGCTACTACCTATTCAATTCATTCAATTATTAGCAGTGATTATTATATCCCTACTACTAATGCCATAAAATAATTCACAGTAATCATATATAGATACATATCACATTGTTACCATATAGACAATTGGAGAGGTATTAATCATTCCAAGAAAAATCAACAAAAATATGTCAACTATCTTAGATACTTATTTTTCCCCCAGTTAACCACAACACATCACAAAAAAACATAATACGCATAAACATGCTGGCTCTACTAGGAACAAGACTCCAGGGAAAAGAGGCACGGCACTAAAAACCCCAAGAGGATATCAATACCCACAAGTAGCCCCACCCTCAACTTAAAATCATGCAATTTTCCCAATGTGTCAAACAAAAACAAGAGAGTTAGAAACATACCTGTGGTACCATGGGTGTGAAGATATGATGTCAATAATATAATATGAATATAAACAACCAAATACCTTGGGTTACCTCCCATGAAGCGCCTAATTTAGTGTCGTGGCACAACCCAACTCTATTTTTTCGTCCACCTTAAAGATATAAATTTCACCCACAACTTAGAGTCCATCTTCTTACCTTGCTCATAGGGGGTGGTATAAAAATTAAGTAGTTGAGTAATGGATTGAGAGTGGTAAACCACTCGGCCTTAAAGTGAGGTGTGTTTTTATGTTTCTTGTCTAATGTAAAATCAAGAATAGAGGATTCGTGTTCCTCATATTCACACTCTTCTACTATTTTAAATAATTCGACAGACAAGATATCATCTAAGTATAATGTAGAAAAGTGCTTTGAATGAGGCCTAATCAATCCTACTTCAAAATTAACACTATCTACTACACACTCACTTTTATTCACCTTCTCTATATCTTCACTTCGAATTGGGTTAGATACTTTATTAGGGATTTTCTTGGTTTCTTCTTTTGTCTATAGGATCATGTCCTCAATCTTGGCATCATCTCTCATGGTTCGTTTAGTTGGTTGGGAAATCACTGAGGGTTGATCAACATCAATATAGGGTTCTTGCTCCTCATCTTCACACTCTTTTATTATTTTAAATGATTCCATAGAAAAGATATCATCTAAATATAATATAGAAAAATGCTTTGAATGTGTAATACCCCGATTGTTCCTTGAGTTTAAATCCATCTTCTGAGTATATGAAAATTACTTCCAAAGTGAATGATGATAGAACCTTGTACAATTTCTCTAATTTATACATTTTATCATGTATATAATTGAATAATCTTTCAATCAATACCAATTTTATCAAAATCCAACATCGGACGGGGGTGTTATGGCTGTTTTACTAAACAATATCAGAATTACCCAGGCCTAAAGGTGGAACTGATGAACCGGCAAGTCCTTGGTAGACCATCAAGTGTCACATAAAGCCAAGGAAGTGACCCCTCTTTTTGTTCATTGTGTGATGGCCAAAGTTGTGGACTATTAAAAGGTTGACGGATCGTCAAGGGGTCCGTTGACGGTCCATCACGTCGAGGCAGAATATTCCATTTTTGGCCCCCGAGTGATGGATGATCTGGTGGACCATCAGATTCCTGACGTACCATTGCTTTGACCATCACTCCAAGGAAGAACATCCTGGTTTTGGTGGTCGAGTGAAGGATGACTTAGTGGACCATCAGTCCCTCTGACGGATGGTCAGGTCGACCGTCACAGGCCCTGATCAAAGAATTTTAGCTTTTTCAAAGGGGAATTTTGGTATTTTTTGCCCGTTTTGGTATTATAAATATATCCAAGTATTAAAGGAAAGATTATTTTCTCTTATTTCTCTCTAATCTCACCAAGAATTCTCTAGAAGCTAGGGTTTTCTTCTAAGACCCAAAAAAAATCCAATCTTCTTCCAAGAAATTAAAGAATATCCCATAGATTTCTCTAGGTGGTTCAAGAATCAAGATTTCATAGTAAAAGGCATCAAGAATCTTAGCCTTAAAGTGTGAGAAAGAAGTTCCAATAAATTCTCTTATTCTCAAATTTATAATTCAAGGTATGTGGGGTTTGAACAAGAACACTTCTTTCGTTCTTGTGCCCAAAGATTTGATTTCTACTTTTGAAATCCATAATTTTGCAAAGTGAGTTTACACCCAAATTAATTTATTAATGATTTATAATATTTGAGCAAATCAAGATTGATACACATGACTATTTCATCATTTTATTCCTTAAATTGAGAACTTATACCATGAGTTGAAAATTGTTATTATGAGTTGATGATTTTCGAATGATTTGAGATCGGATTCATGATTTCAACTTTTCTACGAGAAATTTGATTATTGAATACATATATATTGATATTTGAGCTTGAGAATTAATAATGAGTCCTATGATGTTTCCTTGAAGCTGTTGATATTTGAAAATAATTCAAAAAGTAAATGTACTTACTGTTGAGAAAGATTGTGCTGAGTTGAGTCAAGTTAGGAATCCATAAGATGTTTATGATTTATAGATGAGTTATATAATTATGTTTTTGTCTTTATAATAAACCCATGAGTTGATATTGATTAAGCTGGATTTCCTAATGCATTCTGAGCTAAGTCTGAGAGGAGTATTTAGCACCGAGTAGGAGTATTTCTCTAAAACTACGTGACACTATAGGATTAATGTTGATAATTGTGATCCAGAGGCCAAGTATGGGATTGTGCCAATGAGATTAAGGTTGTACTCCCTGGCAAAAGTACAACACCCCCGCCAATGTAGGGTTCTCTCCTTAGGAGGGAAAAACGTTGGACTTCATGCGGGTCACATGGTGTAGTCATGTCAGTTACAAGAAACTCCCAAGTCCATAAGAGTTAAAGTTTCATGAGTTACCTAGTCACTCTAAGTTATGATTTAAAGTGTTTGAGTTGAGTATAATAATTTATGATATATATAATTATTGCATTACTAATAATGAGTTTTAGGGAATATATTTTAATTAATTCAAGCAAAAAAAGTTGTTATCATCAGCAGGCATGATTTTCATAATCATTTATGATATTATTTATAATGTTGCATTGCAACCCCACATACTCAGTACATCCTTTAAAGTACTGACCCCCATATATTTCTATATGCTACAGTGCCTTATAATGTAGGTACAAGTTATATCACAGATATCGTATTATATCAGTTTGTAGCTTTCAGTCAGCAGGTGATGAGTCCTTTTGATTTGAGAGCTTGAGTTAGTTATACAGTTCGAGGAGTATCATATTTTCTTACTTTTGTCATATTGATATTGGGTAGTTGGGAGTCATGATCCATTTATCTGAAGTCAGTACCAGTAGAGGCTTCATAGATAGTCAGTAGAAGTTGATGTATTTAGTATGAGTTTCATTTGTAAAAGTAAAGTTGTAACCTTGTAACGTTCATAATTGTATTGATCAAGTTTAGATAAGTTCTATGTTTTCGCTGATCTCATGTAGACTTGAGCATTTTATTTAGTTACTTATGAGTTATGCCAGTAGAAGGGTTAGCTTAGGGTCACTTATGCCCCTAAGCACTGTGTGACATCTCAGGACCCAATTTGGAGGCGTTATAGAATGATTTACCTCTATATCCATCTCCTCATGAATGATTAGCTTTATATCTTGAGCATATCACATACGATATCATACATTTCTTACTGAAGAGCCAGTATTAGTTGAAACATAGCTTCAGTGCCACTCTTTTCGGTGCTTCGTTCTTTCTTTTCTTCACCATAACACCTATCAAACTCCGAAAAAAACTAGAATTTTTGTTAGTGCAATAGGGGGAGGTGGAATTTGGGCAATCACTCTAATGGCCATCTTGACCACCACCTAAAGAACAATCATACTCCTGGTAGGATGAAGATAGTGCACACATCTCTCTTCGGGGATCATATCTACAATCTTTCCAAAAGTAAGGTCAATCAAAATATGGACATAGATTATCAAGATAAGATTTCCAACAACCAAGATCATGTTCATTCCACGATGCCATAGTAATAAGTAAACAAAAATAAAAATCTACCTAACACAAGAAATTAAATAAAACTAAAAATAAATATTTACAAGTTTGAATTCAAGCAAGTTGGCTAAAATTTCAAACCAACTCAATACGCCAAATTGTTTCTCAACAACGGCGCCATTTTTTATAACGCTCAAACTACACCTCTCTTAGGAGAGAGTAAGTGGTCGCTGTGAAATATATAACCCAACTAGGTTGGGGTCGAATCCCATAGGGAATATGGTGTTAATTTTAGTTGTCAGTGATTCAATCAATTGATAGTTAGAATTTTTCTATAAATGGGGTTTTTTGAAAGGGTAACAAGTAATTATTTCTCAATTCTGTGTTAGTGTTTGTAATCAATATTATATGGAAAATCAGAGTTGTGTTCACTATGAGTGTTGTCATTTGACAGACACTAGTAACGATTCAAGATTCTTGTAGTAGGTAGGAACAACAGATTATCCTTGTTGAAGTATTGTCTAAATATTTCTCAACCTATTTATATTTTTAATTACCTAATTCTTTTAAACTTAGGGAATTTATATTTCATAATAGGATGTTGTCTCAAGTTAATTAACCTTGTTACAATGATAATTATTAAATGAAAGTTTGATGCTTCTAAGTCCATGTTGATAATTCACTTCCTACTAGGGTTGATTTCTTATTTCAATCAAAACACTAGTAGGCATAACCTATCGTTTGCAACAAATATATGATATGTAAAATAGAGGAATTACCAAGGAGTTCCTACTACCTTTAGAATCTTGAATTCCTAGTTACTCTATAAAACCAAACCCATAGATCCCACAGCTCAGGTTAAAGGAATTAGCTACTCATAATGTAAAAAGAAACAAGACAATTTGTATTCATAATTTGATAAATGATAACTTATAGAATAATGAATATCAACAAGTGTTTCTCAGATTAGATCGCAGTAGAAATCCCAAGAAAATTATGATAACAATCTCTCATAAGTTAATTATAAAGTTACAGAGAAAACTAGAGAGAAAATAGTTAAGTCCATAAAGTTCAAGATGAATGTCCCCTACAATAAAACCTAAGAACTTCTCATTAAATACCAAGATCTAAATTAGGAATCAAATCATAGGATATAACTTTTTCTCGCACAGCTGACGATGAAGTATGATGCCTTATCAGGAGTCTGATGACTTATTAGACATTGTCATTAGCTTCTCCTCCAATTTTGATAATTTCTGCCTTAAGCTAACTGCAATTCCTGATAGCTTATCAAAAGTCTAATGACTTATCAGAAATATCATCATCTCCTCTTCTACTTTCATGATCTCGGCCTTAGGCTGATGGCATTCTTAATGGCTTATCAAACACCTGATGGCTTATCAGGGCATGTTGTCACACTTTTGCTCCAACTTCCTCATACTATCTACAACTGATGATGAATTTGATAACTTATCACAAATTTGACGACTTATCAAACAAGTCATCAACTATACTTTTATGGCCAGTTGTTTCAAATTCATCGCTTTTTCTCTTATTATCTTTGGTTTTCTTTCATCTTGACTTTCCTACATTATCAAAGAGAAAACAATCAAAAAAACAAAAGTTGCTTAAGACTTTATAATTATTTCTAATTAAAAGCCTAAAATGCGTTAGCATTAGATCACACTTTATTAACTTTGAATAAGGCAAGATGTCTGTCAAGGAGTATACCTTAAAGTTTCACCAGTTATCATTGTATGCTCCAGAGTTGGTTTCTAGCATAAGGGCTAGAATGAAAAATTTCTTTTTCAGTATGCACCAAGACATAATTTTTTAGATTAAGGTTGCCTTGTTGAAAAAGTACATGGATATCTCTAGGTTGGTGGTGTACATGCAGTAGGTGGAGAAAGAGAAAAGAAGAAGTTGGGGATTGGGAAAAGTAGAGCAAGAAGTTTTAATTTTTAGAGTAGGGTGGAGGCCAACAGTAGAGTGGAAAGGATGATGGAAAGTTGTCAAAGAAGAGGTGGTGTACTTTGTGGCCTCATTTTATGGCTAGTGATTCCTACCCAAAGTCGTATTGTGATAGACATTTTTAGAGTGGTATAAATATAGGGTGCAGGGTGCCCAATCTACGGCTAGTAGAGCCCAATCAACTCTATCATATTCGTTCTATTGATTTCATAGTTAATTGCATTAGGGTTATTGCGATGAAGGAAAGGACAAGTGCTTCAACTGTGGTTAGCCAAGTCATATTATTAGAAATTATCAAGTTGGTAAGGTTGTTTCAAGGGCAAACAAGGTTCAAGTTACCTCTTCATCAGCTTCGGCACCAAAGGTTACACTATCTAGTTTCGGTACTAGTTGGAACCATCTCTATGCCCTCTCTACCTACCAGGATTCTGAGGAAGTGCCTGATATTGTGACTGGTATATTGAAACTCTTTTCTCATAATGTGTATTATTTATTTGATTTGGGGTCCACTTTATCTTATGTGAACCTATTTGTGGCTATTTATTTGGGCTTTGGTCCCTAGTATATTTTAGATCCTTTTCTGTTTCTACCCTAGTAAGTGACTCTGTGCTAGTTAGGAGAGTCTATAAGGGATATGTGGTGTCTGTGCGTGGTTGGGAAACTCTATTGGATCTGTTTGAATTAGATATAGTTTATTTTGAAGTCATATTGGGGATGGATTAGTTGAACTCATGTTATGCTTCTATAGTCCATCAAACCTCTAAGGTTGCCTTTAAATTCCATAATGAGCTAGTTATTAAGTAGGAGGGTGGTTCCCTAACTCCTTAGAAAAGGTTTATCATATCTTAGGGATAGAGATTAATCTCCAAGGGGTGTTCTACCATCTTGTTCGGGTTAAATATTCTAACTCGGAGGGTCCTTCTTTACATTCTATCCCGATGGTGAATAAATTTCTTGAGGTCTTTCCTGATGAACTTCCTGGTGTTCCTCTCGATAGGAAGATTAATTTTGGGATTGATCTTGTTTTAGACACTCGTCCTACTTTTATTCCCCCGTACAGAATGGCTCTGACTGAGTTAGAGGAGCTTAAAGATCAACCAAAAAATTTGCTAGACAAAGGTTTCATCTATCCTAGTATGCCTCCGTGGCTTCACCAATTTTATTCATATGTAAGACGGATAGTTCCCTTTGGATATGTATTGATTATTGGCAATTGAATAAGGTGACGGTAAACAATAAGTACCCTTTTCCAAGGATAGATGATATTGTTGATCAATTTTAGGGTGATAAAGTTTTATCTAAGATTTATCTTCGTTCTTGGCATCATCAGCTAAATATTAAGGTGGATATACCTAAGACTGCTTTCATACCTGGTATAGGAATTTTGAGTTCTTGGTTATGTCTTTTGGGTTGACTAATGCCCTAGCGGCATTTTTGGATTAGATGAAAAGAGTCTTTTATCAGTTGCTGAATTTGTTCATATTGTGTTCATAGACGATATTTTTGTGTATTTAAAAAGTAAGGTGGATTATGGAAATCACCTCCTTATTGTATTACAGACCCTAAAAAAGCAACTGTTGTATGCCAAATTCTTAAAATATGACTTCTGGTTTAACGTTATTACTTTTTGATTCATGTCATTTGTAGTGAAGGGATTATGGTGAATCCGCAGAAAGTTGTAGTGGTTATGAAGTGGCCTAGACCCATGACTCTTGTCGATATTCGGAGCTTCTTGGGTTTGGCTGGCTATTACAGATGATTTGTGGAAAGTTTCTCTTTTATAGCTGCCTTGTTAACTATGTTAACTTAGAAAAAGGTAAAGTTCTTATGGTCTGATGCTTTTGAGTGTAGTTATAAGAAACTTAAAGACAAGCTGACTTCGACACTGGTCCTGACCTTTCCTAAACGCATTGATGGTTTTGTAGTCTTTTGTGATGCATCCCATGTGGGGCTTGGGTGCATTTTGATGCAGCATGGAAAGCTGATAGGTTATGCCTCTAGACAGTGGAAGGTGCATGAGAAGAATTATCTGGCTCATAAGTTAGAATTATTGGTTATGGTATTCACATTGAAAATCTGACATCACTATCTGTATGGCATTCATGTGGATATCTTTTCTGGTCATAAAAGTCTGCAGTATATGTTTACTAAGAAAGAGCTAAATTTTAGGCAAAGAAGATGGCTTGAGTTTCTCAAGGATTATGATGTAAGTCTTTACTACTATCTAGGTAAAGTTAATGTGGTTGTTAACACTTTTAATAGGTTATCTATCTGAAGTCAATCTCACATCAATGAAAGAAAGCGGTAGTTGGTGAAAGATATTCATCGTTTGGCTAACCTTGGAGTTCGTCTCTTGGACTTTGAGAGTGGTGGTGTGTTTGTGTAGAAGGTGGCATAGTTGTGATTTTGTGCTGAAATAAAAGAAAAGCAAGTGTTAGATGCTATCTTGATGAGGATCAAGGGTGATGTAGATGGGTAGAAGGTGATGGCCTTTGAGATTAGTAGTGATGGTACCTTGTGGTACCAAGGAAGATTGTATGTTATAGATATGGATGGATTGCGAGAGAGGATCTTGGATGGGGGGCATGATTCATGCGATGCTATCTATCTTGGTTTGATGAAAATGTATCATAAACTATGTTTGTTGTTGTTGTTGTTGTTGTTGTTATTGTTGTTCTTGTTGTTGTATCATAAACTTAAGAAAATGTATTAGTGGAATAATATAAATTGGGATATGGCTTATTTTATGGCTAAGTGCATGCCATGCCAATAAGTGAAATTTGAGCACATGAGGCCCGAAGGATTTTATCAAGAAATTGAGTTTCCTATTTGGAAATGAGAGGTAATCAATATGGATTTCATTACTGGTCTTCCTCGATCTCATAATAAGTTTTATTTGGTTTGGGTCATTATGGATAGGATGACAAAGTCTGCTCACTTCTTGCCAGTGCAAAAAAATTTTTTGGTAGTGGATAATAGGAGGTTGTACCTCCATGGGATTTTGAAGTTGCATGGGGTACTTATTTCTATCATCTTGGATTGTGGTACATAGTTTTCATTGCACTTTTAGCGATCGTTTCATATGGTTTTGGGGACCAAAGTGAGTCTTAGTACTGCTTTCCACCTGCAGATAAGATAGGCAAGTAGAAAGGACTATACAGACATTGGAAGATATGCTACGTTCTTGCATTATTGACTATGATGGTCATTGGGTTGAGCATTTGCATCTTATAGCATTTTTATATAATAATAGCTACCACACTAGTATTTGGATTGCACCGTTTGAAGCTTTGTATAGTAGGAGGTGTAGGTCTCTTATTCGGTGGTTCGAGGTAGCTGAGGTGGAGATGTTTAGCCCAAATTTAGGTCACTAAGATATGGAAAAGGTAAAGGTAATTTGTGATAGGTTTAATGCCACCCAAAGTCGCCAAAGGTCCTATACGGATGTGAGGCATAGAAAATTAGAGTTTGAGGTTATCGATAGGGTATTATTAAATATGTTTCCCCTGAAGGGAGTGATGCGGTTTGGAAATAAGGGGAAGCTCAGTCTCTGGTATATTGGTTCATACTTGGTTTTGAGAAAGGTTTGTAATATTGTTCATGATTTGGAGTTGCCCTCTATTTTGAGCTCCATTCACCCGGTGTGCCATGTTTTTATGTTGAGAAAGTATGTTGGTGATTTATCATAGATTGCACATATCAAGGATATTGGTATTTTAGATTCTCTATGATATGAGGAGGTCCTGGTTAAGATCTTTGATAACCAGGTTCGTCAGTTATGGACCAAGGATGTAGCTTTGGTAAAGGTTCTGTGGAGGAACCACAGGGTTGAAGAGGCTACTTAGGAAGCTGAAGAGGACATGAAGTCCAATTATCCATTTCTATTTCCCGCTCTGGAAAATTGTGCTGAAGGTATATGTTGTTCTTACTATCATTGGTTTTTTACTTTATTAAGGAAAATATTTATTTCTTTGGCCTCTTTGTTTTCTAACTTTGCCAAAGGTTAGAGTAGAGATGTTTAGGGGTTTAATCATGCAAATCAATGCCTTGTTCCATTATTTGGGGATGAATGATCTGAGTAGGAGAGAATTGAAATACATTGCATTTTGACCCTTGAAAAATTTCTTGAATTTTGAACTCAATGTCTAAGTAACCACTCACCATACGAGTTGTATGGTGTGGGTATGGGCCAGAAAACCCTAGTCATGGGGAGTTCACTAGATGGTGGTTAGGATTCTAATACTGCTACAATTAGGATGGTAAGAATCATTAAGGGTGGTGATGGTTCTTTAGGTCAGTCCCGTAATCAAATTAGTAGCTTAGTGACTTAACTTGGCCATGAGTATGAGTGGCTCACTAAGAGCCATGAGGATAGGTTATGGATGGTATGGTTGAGTCGTATGTTGTCCAATGGCCAATCTATTAGGGTTCTATCTTAGATAAGACTGGTCCATACAAGTCATATGATCATGAGTGCGGTTTAGGGAGTTGTATGGTAGACAATGTATGGGTGTCCAACTCACTGTCTTGGTGACGACTCAGTGGTATAAGTCGTATGTTATGGTCACGAGTCATGGGGTCGACTTGTTAGCACCTACGATATTTTTATAGTTTTAAGTTAGGGGCATTCTGGACATTTCTTCATTTTGACCTTCTTTGAGGCCATAACTTAAAACAACCTATGGGATTTCATTAACCTATTATTCCCAATCAAACACTCTTAAAATCTCTTTCAAACTCTCTTTTGAGAAAAAGGCTAGGGTTTCATTCAGATAATCAATTAAGGCTTTCAAGGCTGGTTTCTATCCGTATTCCTTGGTGTCAAAGGCATGTGACTCTTCACTCATTGTTATTTTACTAAAGACATATGTTTTAATGTATGATTTTCATGGTTTTGTTATGTTTTTGAAATAAAGGTTGCGGTTTTTGTTGCTTATGTATGAATATGGTTTCTCATGGTGTAATTATGGTTTTGCTTGATTTAATTATGGTTTTCTGCATGTGGGTGCATCATGATTGTGGTTTAATAGAGGGGCCATGGTTATGCCCCAAATTTGATGATTTTGGGTTTGATTATGGCATGCCCTCAACTTGTTCGTGCAATTGTCAATTTGAATGATTTTTTCACATACTTTAACTATTCTTGGATTTTTTGCATTGCATAACTAGTAAATGGAACATGAAATGGTTTGGTTTGTTTTACGTGACTTTGGAAAGGCCTTGGTGTCCATGGTTTAATTATAAATGGTTTTGGTTTAATTGGCAACGGTGCAGTCTAATATGGTTAAATGGTTTATATGGCACATGGTAATAGACTTATAAGCTCTAATTTTTGTATGTCGATACCAACAATTAATTTCTAATTAAATGACTCTTTGGTAAATGGTTAGGTTCTATGTAAAAGGTCTAATTGGGTTTGACGAGGGTTGAGTAGCAAAGTCATGAAAGGTGGGGGTCTCGGGGTAACCGATACTGGAAACTCAGGTTTTTTGATGTGAGGGTAATGTTGGTGACCGTGTTCATGATGTCACACTCTATATTTTGGGAGACATACTAGTCATCTCAGGTTTTTTTTCTCTGATAGTGCGGCTAACATGCACTAGGGCCCTTCCAGCAAGAGGAGCTAGACCCATATAGCCTGTGGGTAGTTTTAGGATGGTCAAACTACTTAACCCATGTTAAGGTTTTAAATGCATGCTAAACCTTGTTCCTTATCCTGGCATGGTATATATATATATGTATGTATGTGGCTGCACAATGGTTATTTGATTTGATTTTGAATGATGGCATTTTTTTACCTTTATCCCTGAGTTAAATGCTAGACATTTTTTAGTTTTTTTACATACGCATACTATTCAGATAAATTTTGTTTTCGAGATTGGATTTTGATCTTGGAATTTTTGTGTTCTTAATTTTTCGTTGATTCATTGATTTGAGACTTTGGGTTTTCCTCGTATATTATTGTGATATTGATTCTATACTTTTAATTACAAATTCCAAAAATTTCTTCACATTTATGAGCGGCTAATTAGCTTAATTAAAGTTGTTGGAACCCTGGCAGAGTAGTATAGTAGAGGAAGTGCAACATTGTTCCAAATTATTATTCTTGCATGTATTGTGATCATCTTCAGTTTAATAGATTTTTTAATGGTTGTAAGCATTAAGAACCCACTTGTATTCAAAACTTACTTCAAATAGAGGTAGAGATTAGGAAAAGATGATCACGACAATAATTTTAAATTCACCTCCATCCTATAATTCTGTCATCTCATCTGATTAACTTGAGACTCATAAGGTAATAGTTAATCTGGGATCTAGGATAAGAGTTAGGAAGGAGACACTCTGAGACTCAAAAGATAAAGAGTTAAATTAACTAAAGGCTTACACAAGATGGTTAGTGATACATAACTTATTAGAATCCAATGGAACACAATAAAACTACAGAGTTAGAATCCATAGGAAAACAATCCTAGTATTTGTTTCAGATTATTTATAATAAAAAGCAACCAAGTTTTATCACTTTTTACAAACTACAGCAAGTCCCCCTCCCCCCTACCCATTTACTTTTCTTTACTACTAGACTATTTTAACAAGTTTGAGAGATAGTTCTCACCTATTCCCTATGGATTCGACCCCAACCTAGTTGGATTACTATATTTTGACATTGATCATTGTATACTTCTAAGGAGGTGTAGTTTTGGGTAACATCAAATTTTGGAGCCATTATCGGGGAATACAATTATAGATTGGTTGATTGAAGTGGATGAATTTTTTGGGTTTTGTTCTTCTTTTATTTATTTTTATACTCTTCTTAATATGGTATCTTTACAAGAGAAAGTATGGAGTGATGAGGACTCATTCTTTTTTTATCCTTATCCGTTTGATATATTGCATTATTGCAAGAGTATGATAGACATATTATGGGAGCACAATGAGAGCATGCTATAAATGTTGACACTCCTCACAAAAGAAAAACATGAGTTCAGCCAAAATGTTTATAGGTTTGCCTTAGATATTCCAAACTTAAAAGGAGACTTAAATTCAAAAGTTTATGCGTTTAACGCCTAATATTTTAGTTTTAAGTTATATGAGATTTAAAATACTCTTACAAGCCAAATTGAGGATCTAAATTTGGAGGATTCAACACTTGATCTTTCTTTTATGAATGTTTTCAATATTTAGAAAAGTACACTAGAGTTACGTGATGATGTAAACAAAAATCAAATTCATGATTTAGGACATACTGGACCTCATTCTATGCATTTTTCCACATTATGGATAGATAGCAAGATATTAAATAAGCCTTCTTAGCCTATGAAAGGGTGTAAAAAGGAGGAAAAACGTATCTATATTCTTTAATTGGTTGTGCCAAATTTAAGAAATTATATTCCTCAAATAAGGACCAAGATTTCCTACATGCCATATCTACTACTTGGTTTCTTTATTTTTATACCACCGTTCTTTAGCATAGTAGTTAATTAAAAAAATAATTAGGGTTACAATTCATAAGTTCAAAGTTGAAGAAAAATTGGTGGCAATCCCTTTGGCTACCTTGATGAAGTCGAAGTAATCAAGGTACAAGCATCGTGCCATGACTTTAAGACAGGCACTGTATAGGAGGCAAACCATGGGCTTGTTGATGAATTTAGAGTAATCAACATAGCCAAGTCATGACACAAAGTTAAATCAAGTGCTTCTTAGGAGGGAAACCCAAGGTATCTTGTTATATTTGTGTTTGTGTTAATGTGATTGACGCTAGATCTATGCTCATATGGTGCCTCTAGTACGTTTCTAACTCTTTTTTTTTGTAGTGTTCTAATGCATTCAGTACAATGCATGATTATAAGTTGAGGGTGGGGCTACTTGTGGGTATAGATGTCCTTTTGGGGTTTTATTGCCGTGTCTCTTTTCACTAGAGTTTGTTCTTAGTAGAGCGGGCATGTTTAGGACTATTGTGTTTTTTTATTTGTTATGTGTTGTTTATGTTTTACTAGGACAAAAATAAATACTTAGGACAGTTGATGGGTTTTGTTTGTGCTTAAAGTATTTTTGAGAAAAATAATACCCCTCCGAAAAAAAATTGAACAATATGATATGCATATATGTGTGACCATTGTGAATCTCGTTATGGCATTAATATTAGAAACATAATAATCAGAGCTAGAATTTTCATGAATTTGATAGGTAGTAGTTTGTAATGTAACTCTATGTCATGTGTGTGTGAGATGCTTACTGTTCCCTTTTTTTTTATGAATTTGGAACTTTCCCAATTAGTATTGCTTGGGTTGTAGGATAGTCGATTAGGAAAGTATTATAGGCTGTTTTTGAATTTAGTCTACTTTTTGCCGAAATGACTTACCAAATATGAATAAGTATCCCTTGATCCCTATTTCGAGCCTATATAGATTATCTTTTCTTATTATACCTTTCACCTTCCCATTTTGTTACAATGAACTTATTTTAGCCTTGATCCTCCTTGGACATTGTGCACTTCAACTTAGGAAAATTTCTTAAGTTAAGACTGGCTATCATAGGGATGTATGATTTGAAGAGGGTATGAAGAAGGTCAAATAAGAGAAAAGAAAGTAGGGTTAGGTGTGGTAGAAAAAGAAAAAGAAAAGAATAATTAAAAAAGAAATAAAGAAAAAAAAAAGAAAACTGCACCCAACTTAAATAAGCTGTAAAATAATAAAAAGGGAGAAATAAGGGGTGGAATAAACGAAAATTAATTGATAAGTAGACCCTCGAGCGTAAGTGTAGAGCCAAGGATGATCAGTCACTAAATTTCCATACGTACCATACCAGACCCTAAGTCTACATTACTAGCCGAGTAAAGTCCTATAGTGATCCTAACCCAATTATTTTAAAGCTAAGGTAAAAAAGATAAGGGTAAGCCTGAAACACCCTGGGGTTTGGCCCTTAGAAAATTTCCTTAGCTTTAAACTCACTATCCTAGTAGCAACTCACCATATGAGTAATATGGTGTGGGTATTGGTCAGGTAAACCTAGTCATAGGGAGTATAATGAATGGTGGTTAGGGTTGTTCTATTGTTATTATTGGGGTGGTATGATTCATTAGGGATGGTGACGGTTCGTTCGATCAATCCCTTAATCAAATCAGTAGCTTAGTGACTAGACATGGCTTTGAGTATGAGTTTCTCACTAAGAGATATGAGGATAGGTTACCGATAGTAAGGTTGAGTTGTGTGTTGTCCAATGTCAAATCTTTTTTGGTTCTGTCTTTGGTATGACTGGACTATACAAGTCGTATGGACAGGTACCTTGAGTGGGGGTTAAGGAATCATATGGTGGACATTGTTGGGGTGTCTAACTAACTGTCTTGGTGATAACTCAGTGGTACGAGTCATATGGTATCCTTATGAGTCACGGAGTTGACTCTTAGCCACCTGGGATATTTTTTATAGTTTTAAGTTAGGGGCATTCTAGACATTTTCTCTTTTTAACCACCTTTGAGGCCATGACTTAAAACACCTTTTGGAACTTCATTAACCTAGTATTCCCAATCAAACACTCTTAAACCTCTCTCAAACTCTCTTTCAAGCAAAATGCTAGGGTTTCATCAAGATAATCAATTAAGGCTTTCAAGGGTGGTTTCTCTCTGTTTCCTTGGTGTCTAAGACCTGTGACTCTCTTCTCATTGTTATTTTAATAAAGTCATATGTTTTAATTTATGATTTTCTTGGTTTTTTATGGTTTTGAAATAATGGTTGGGGTTTTTGGTTTCTTATAGATAAATATGGTTTCTTATGGTTAAATTATGGTTTTCCTTTTTTTAATTATGGTTTTCCACATGTAGTTTCATGGGAATGGTGATTTAATTGAGGGGTCGTGATTGAGCCCTAAATTAGATGATTTAGATTTTGGTTATGGCCTGTCCTTAACCTATTTGTGAAATTGTAAATAAGAATGATTTTGTCACATACTGTAACTATTCTTTGAACTTTTACATTGCATAAATGGTAAATAGAACATTAAATGGTTTGGTTGGTTTCACATGACTTTGGAAAGGACTTGGTGGCCATGGTTTAATTATAAATGGTTTTGGTCTAATTGGCAATGGTGGAGTCTAATATGGCTAAATGGTTTTAATGTAACATGGTAATAGACATGGAAGCTCTAATTATTGTATGGTGATACCAACAGTTAATCTCTAATTAAAAAACTCCTTGATAAATGGTTTGGATATGTGTAAAAGGTTTAATTGGGCTTAAGAAGGGTCAAGTAGAAAGGCCATGGAAGGTGGGGGTCTTAGGGGGACCTACATAGGAAACTCACGTTTGATGATGTTTGAGTGGTCTTGGTGACTGTATACATGATGTCACATGCTATATTTTTTGAGATGTACTAGTCATCTCATATTCTTTTTCTCTGATCATGCAACTAATGCACACTGGGGCCTTTTTTGTGGAGGGAGCTAAAAATATATAGCCCGTGGGTGGTTTTCGGGCAGTCAAGCTATTCAACCCAGGTTAAGATTTTATATGTATGCTAAATCTTTTCCCTTATCCCAGTATATTTTATATATGTATATATGTGATTACATAATAGGTATTTGATTTAGTGTTGAATATGGCATTATTTTACCTTTATCCTTGAGTTACATTCTAGAGTTTACCCGTTAACCATCTTCAGGTATTGTATCACCAAGAGATGCAAAAACCGGCCATACTATCATTTCTCTTTCTCAGTGACTTGGATTTAGGGAAAACTTTGTGGCAGAATAAAGTAGTGAGCTTCCATTCTCCGGAAGACTCTATTTCATGCTATGGAATTCATTTTATTTTTATTATTTCATTAGAATTTGTTTTGGCTATGGTTGGGGGCATGTCTTGAACAGATGTTTCTTGATTTTGGTTAGAGGCTTTGTCGAACAACTATAGGCATGGGCAGTGTTAGTATTAGTATGAAACTTGGTAAAGGTATTGGCATTGGTATTAGAAATAGTTGGTTAATTGATTGTGAATTTCAACTGTGCTTTCAAACTTATTATCATGTCTTTAAATATATTGCCTTATCTTGTTATATGGTCAGAATTTATCCGATATATAGAATAGGGTGGTTAACAGTTGGGTATTAGGGGTGATCTCTAATTTAGGTTGGACTTAGGATACCCGATATGACTAGGACCTGGTTCAGGTTGGGTCAGATTGGTATCAAAACCCTAGGTTTATGGTCAATTAGGAATCTGACAAAGTCATGTTGAGTAGAGACTTTTTTAGGGGTGTGTAGCATGTCACTCTCATAAGGGAGAGACTACGAGGTATTTAGGAATGTTTCTCTTTCTTATGTTCTATTTTTGAGCTGTAGAGTTAAAGAATCTGAATTTTTCCTCCAATTCCCGTTTGTTCACTTTATCGATCATGCCTCTCCAATAATTTAAAGCTTATAGAAACTCCTTTAACCTACTTGGGGACAATGCTAATGGGTCACACTTTACTTATAGGGTCTAAACTCTGTCTAGGGTCCAGTTCCTGATTATCCTCTTGTAGTTCCACTAATCCCTTTCAGTCCTTCTCAAGCTCCTCAAGTAGATGTGAAGAATGTTGATTTTTGTCAGTCTATCCATATATATTGGCACAGTTGGTAGATTCTCAAGCCGAGCATGGTGATTTTATTACTCAAATTTTTGTAGGACACAAGGGTTGGCCAGTTTATGAAGTTGAGTACCCCTGTGAACTAGTGTTAAGATTAAGGAGGATCCTCAGGGTTTTATTAATGATATGGAAAAGATCTTCTGCGTTATGCATGCTACTAATGTGGATAGTGTCGAATTTGTAGCCTACCAACTGAAAGATATAGAATACTAATCGTATGACGAATAGGAGAAGTCAAGGGGTAATGATGTTGAGTCATCCCTGTGGGATTATTTCTCTAGTGCTTTTCTAGACCACTTTTTTCCTCAGGAGTTGAGGAAGGTACAGGCAAAAGAGTCTGTTAACTTAAAATAAGGCAAGATATCAGTCAAGGAGTATGCCTTGAAGTTTTAGCAGATATCACGGTATGCTCAAGAGTTGGTTTCTAGAGTAAGGGCTAGAATGAGAAAGTTCTCTTTCAGGATGTCCCAAGACTTGATTTTTTTTAGTAAGGTTTCCCTGTTGAAAAAGGACATGGATATCTCCAGGTTGGTGGGGTATATGCAGTAGGTGGAGGAAGAGAAAAAAAAGAAGTCGAAGATGGGGAAAAGTAGAGTAACAAGTTTAGATTTTCTGAGTAGGGTGGTGGCCAACATTAGGGTGGAAAAGATGATGGAAAGTGGTCCAAGAAGAGGTGGTGAACTTTGGGGTCTCATTCTACGACTAGTGATTCCTACCCAAAGTCATCTTGTGATAGACATTTTCAAAGTGGCAACAACTATACAGCATAGAGTGCCCAATCTACAACTAGTGGGGCCCAATCAACTCTATCATATCCTCTCTATAGATTTTGTGGTTGATTGCATTAGGGTTACTACGACGACGGAAAGGACAATTTCTTTAACTGTGGTTAGTCAGGTTACATAATTACCTATTGGTAAGGTTATTTCTGGGGCAAATAAGGTTTTTGTTACCTCTTGATCAGCTCTGATACCAAAGGTTGCACTATCTTATTTGTGCACTGGTTGAAACCATCTCAATGCCCTCACTGCCTACCAGGATTCTGAGGCATCGCTTGATATTGTGACTGGTGTGTTGAACTCTTTTTTCATAATATATAATGTTTATTTGATCTGGGGACCACTCTCTTATGTGACCCCATTTATGGCTGTGTATTTGGGGTTTGGTCACAAGTATATTTCAGACCTTTTTTTTGCTTCTACCTTAGTAGGTGACTCTGTGGTAGCTAGAAGAGTCTACAAGGGATATGTGGTATCTATGGGTGGTTGGGAGACTCTAGTGGATCTGTTAGAATTAGATATAGTTAATTTTGATGTCATATTGGGGAAGGATTAGTTGAACTCGCGCTATGCTTCTCTAGACTATCAAACCTCCAAGGTTGCCTTTAAATTCCCTAATGAGCTAGTTATTAAGTGGGATAGTTGTTCCCTAACTCCTAAAAAAAGGTTCATATCATATTTTAGGGATCGAGATTGATCTCTAAGGGGTGTCTCTATCATCTTGTCCGAGTTAAATTTTCTAACTCGGAGGGTCCTTCTTTACATTCTGTCCCGATGGTGAATGAATTTCCTAAGGCCTTCCCTGATGATCTTCTTGGTGTTCTTCTCAATAGGGAGATTGATTTTATGATTGATCTTGTTTCAGATACTCTTCCTACTTTTATTCCCCCATATAGAATGGCTCTGACTTAGTTAGAGAAGTATAAGGAGCAGCTAAAGGATATGTTAAAGAGAGGTTTCATCTATCCTAGTGTGTCTTCATGGGGTGCACCAATTTTATTCATGTGTAAGAAGGACGGTTCCCTTTGGATATGTATTGATTATTGGAAATTGAATAGGTTACGGTAAAGAATATGTACCCTTTTCTAAGGATAGATGATTTGTTGATCAATTTTAGGGTGATAAAGTTTTCTCCAAGATTGATCTTCAGTCTTTGTATCATTAGCTAAAGATTAGGGAGGAGGATATACCTAAGACTACCTTTCGTATCCGGTACAGGCATTTTGAGTTCTTGGTTATGTATTTTGGGCTAACTAATGCCCCAGCGGCTTTCTTGGATTTAATTAATAGTGTCTTTCGTCAGTTTCTGGATTTGTTCATATTGTGTTCATAGATGATATTTTGGTGTATTTAAAAAGTAAAGTGGATTATGCCAATCATATTCATAATGTATTGCAGACCCTGAAAGAGCAGCTGTTGTATGCCAAATTTTTAAAATGTAAGTTCTAGTTGAGCGTTATCATTTTTTTTCGTAATGTCATTTCTAGTGAATGGATCATGGTGGATCCGCAAAAAGTTACAGTGGTTATGAAGTGTCTAAGACCCACAACCCTGACTGATATTCGGAACTTCTTAGATTTGGCTTGCTATTACAGAAGATTTGTTGAAGGTTTCTCTTTTATAGATTCCTTGTTGACTATTTTGACTTAGAAGAAGGTAAAGTTCTTATGGTCTGATACTTTTGAGGGTAGTTATGAGAAGATGAAGGATAAGATGACTTCAGCACCAGTTCTAACCTTGCTTAAAGCCACTAATCGTTTTGTAGTCTATTGTGATGCATCCTATGTAAGGCTTGGGTACATTTTGATGCAGCATGGCTAGGCGATAGCTTATGCCTCTAGACAATTGAAGGTGCATGAGAAGAATTATCTGACTTATGACTTAGAATTTTTGGTTATGGTATTCACGTTGAAAATCTAGCATTACTATCTATATGGCATACATGTGGATATGTTTTTTTGTCATAAGAGTCTGCAGTATATGTTTACTCAGAAAGAGCTGAATTTTAGGCAAAATAGATGGCTTGAACTTCTCAAGGATTATGACATTAGTCTTTACTACTATCTAGGAAAAGTTAATGTGGTTGTTGATACTTTTAATTTGTTATCTATGGGAATTCTGTCTCAAGTCAATAAAAGGAAGTTGTAGTTGATGAAAGATATTCATCATTTGGCTAACCTTGGAATTCGTCTATTATACTTTGAGGGTGGTGGTGTGTTTGTGTAGAAGGTGTCAGAGTCGTGATTTGGTGCTGAAATACACGAGAAGAAAGTGTTGGATTCTATCTTAATGAGGATCGAAGGTGCTGTAGCTCGGCAGAAGGTGATGGCCTTTGAGATTTGTAGTGATGGTACCTTGTGGTACCAAGGGAGATTGTATGTTCCAAATATGGATGGATTGCGAGAGAGGATCTTGGACGAGGCGCATGATTCATGCTATGCTATCTATCTTCGTTTAATGAAAATGTATAATGAACTTAAGAAAATGTATTGGTGGAACAATAAGAAGTTGGATATGTCTTGTTTTTTGGCTAAGTGCATGGCTTGCTAATAAGTGAAAGTTTAGCACATGAGGCCCCGAGGATTGTATCAATAAATTAAGTTTCCTTTATGAAAAGGAGAGGTGATCAATATAGATATCATTACTGGTCTTCCTCGATCTCATAATCAATTTTATTTGGTTTGGGTCATCATGGATAGGATGATAAATTTTGCTTACTTCTTGACAGTGCGAACAAATCTTTTGGCAGTGGATAATACGAGGTTGTACCTCCATGAGATTTTTAAGTTGCATGGGGTTTTTATTTTTATTCTCTTGGATTGTGGCATGTAGTTTTCATCATACTTTTGGCGGTCGTTTCATTAGGGTTTGGGGACCAAATCAAGTCTTAGTACTACTTTCCACCTGCCGATGAGATAGGCAAGTAGAAAGGACTATACAGACATTGGAAGATATGTTATATTCTTGGTTCATTGACTATAATGGTCATTGGGTTGACCATTTTCCTCTTATTGATTTTGCAAATAACAATAGCTACCACACTAGTATTTGGATGGCCCCATTTGAAGCTTTGTATAGTATGAGGTATATGTCTCCTATTGGGTGGTTCGAGGTTGGTGAGATGGTGATGTTTGGTCCAGATTTAGGTCACCATGATGTGGAAAAGGTAAAACTGACTCCTAATAGTTTTAAAGCCACCCAAAGTCGCCAAAGGTCGTATGCGGATGTAAGGCATAGAAAGTAAGAGTTTGAGGTTAGGGATAGGGTGTTGTTAAAGGTGTCTCCTTTGAAGGGAATGATACGGGTTGGAAAGAAAGGAATCTTAGTCCTTTGTACATTGGTTCATACTGTGTTTTGAGAAGGGTTTGCAATGTTGCGCATGATTTGGAATTGCCCTCTACTTTAAGCTCCATTCACCTGGTTTTCCATGTTTCTATGTTGAGGAAGTATTTTGGTGATTTGTCACAGATTGTACCTACCAAGGATATTGGTATTTTGGATTCCCTATGATATGAGGAAATCTCGGATGAGATCTTTGATCACCAGGTTTGTCAGTTGTAGACCAAGGATGTAGCTTCGGTAAAGGTTCTTTGGAGGAACCACAAGGTCGAAGAGGCTACTTAGGAAGCTGAGGAGGACATGAAGTCCAAATATCCATTTCTGTGTACCGCTCTGGAAAATCATGCTTAAGACATATGTTGCTCCTACCATTTTTGTTTTTTGACTTTGTTAAGAAAAAGGTTGATTACTTTGGCCTCTTTGTTTTCTAATTTAGGTAAAGGTTAGAGTAGAGATTTTTGGGTGTTTAATCATTCCAATCAATGCCTTGTTCCATCATTTAAGTATGAAGGATCCAAGTGGGAGAGAATTGAAATACACTGCATTTTGGCCCTTGGAAAATTTCCTAAATTTTGAACTCACTGTCCAAGTAATGACTCACCATACGAGTTATATGGTGTGGGTATCGACCAGATGACCCTAGTCATAGGGAGTCCAGTAGATGGTGGTTAGGATTCTACTACTTCTATAATTGGGGTGGTACAAATCATTAGGGGTGGTGATGGTTCTTTAGGTCGGTCCCTTAAACAAATTAGTAGCTAAGTGACTTAACTTGGCCATGAGTATGAGTGGCTCACTAAGAGCTGTGAGGATAGGTTACGGATGGTATGGTTGAGTCGTATGTTGTCCAGTGGCCAATCCCTTAGGGTTCTTTCTTAGGTAAGACTTGACCCTACAAGTTGTATAATTTGGTCATGAGTGGGGATTAGGGATTCATATGGTAGATAGTGTATGGGTGTCCAACTCACTCTCTTGGTGATGACACAGTGGTATAAGTCATATGTTGCGGTCACGAGTCACGGGGTCGACTTGTTACCACCTGTGGTATTTTTATAGTTTTAAGTTAGGGGAATTCTGGACATTTCTCTAGTTTGACCCCCTTTGAGGCCACGACCTAAAAAAACCTGTGGTATTTTATTAACCTATTATTCCCAATCAAACACTCTTAAAGTCTCTTTCAAACTCTCTTTTAAGCAAAAGGCTAGGGTTTCATCAAGATAATCAATTAAGGCTCTCAAGGCTGGTTTCTCTTTGTCTTCCTTAGTGTTAAAGGCATGTGACTCTTCCCTCATTGTTATTAACTAAAGGCATATGTTTTAATGTATGATTTCATGATTTTGTTATGTTTTTGAAATAAAGGTTGGGGGTTTTGGTTGCTTATGTATGAATATGGTTTCTCATGGTGTAATTACGGTTTTCCTTGATTTAATTAAGGTTTTCCACATGTGGGTGCATCATGATTGTTATTTAATTGAGGGGTCCTGGTTTTTCCCCAAATTGGATGATTTTGGGTTTGATTATGGCATGCCCTCAACTTGTTCGTGAAATTGTTAATTTGAATGATTTTTTCACATACTTTAACTATTCTTGGAAATTTTGCATTGCATAAATAGTAAAGAGAAAATGAAATGGTTTGGTTTGTTTCACGTGACTTTGGAAAGGCCTTGGTGGCCATGGTTTAATTTTAAATGGTTTTGGTTTAATTGGCAACGGTGGAGTCTAATATGGTTAAATGGTTTATATGGCACATGGTAATAGGCTTACAAGCTGTACTTTTGGTATATTGATACCAATGGTTAATGCCTAATTAAATGACTCTTTAGTAAATGGTTTGGTTCTATGTAAAAGGTCTAATTCGCTTTAAGGAGGGTTGAGTAGCAATGTCATGGAAGGTGGGGGTCCCGGGGTAATCGACACTAGAAACTTACGTTTTTTTATGTAAGGGTGGTCTTAGTGACCGTGTGCATAGTGTCACACTGTATATTTTGGGAGATTTACTAGTAATCCCAGGTTTGTTTTTCTCTGATTATGTAGCTAATACGCACTAGGGCCTATCCAGCAAAGGGAGATGGACCCATATAGCCCGTGGGTGGTTTTAGGATGGTCAAGCTACTCAACCCATGTTAAGGTTTTAAATGCATGATAAACCTTCTTCCTTATCTTGGCATGGTATATATATGTATGTATGTGATTGCATAATGGTTATTTGATTTTATTTTGAATGATGGAATTATTTTACCTTTATCCCTGAGTTAAATGCTAGTGTTCTAGCCGTCTTCGAGTGCTGTATCACCACGCGATGCAGGAACTGGCCATACTACCATTCCTCTTACTCACTGACTTAGATTGAGGAACAACTTTGTGTCATATTAAAGTGGTGAGCTTTCATACTCCTGAAGACTCAATTTCATGCTATGAACTTCTTTTTATTTTTCTTATTTCATTGGATTTGGTTTTGGCAAAGATAGAGGGACTTTAATGGCTAGATTTTTCTTGATTCTAGTTAGGGGATTTTCCAAACAACTATGGGCATGGATGCTGTTGGTATTAGTGTCTGCCTTATTTTTGTTATTGGCATTGGGATTGGCAATGGTTTAATTGGCTTACTATTATGTATTTATATTTATATAGCCTTATCTTGCTATATGTTTGGAATTCATTCGACATAGGGATTGGGGTGGTTAACTGGTGGGTATTAGGTGTGATCTCCAGTCCGGGTAGGAGTTGGGATACCCAACACGTCTAGGCCCCGATTTGAGTTGTGTCAAAACCTATGGTATTTTGTGTACATTATTGGAATGTTGTTTTTAGTATGAGTGTCTCGTGGTTGGCCCTGTATTAACATGCATAATTCA
This sequence comes from Capsicum annuum, assembly GCF_002878395.1. Taxonomy (NCBI): domain Eukaryota; kingdom Viridiplantae; phylum Streptophyta; class Magnoliopsida; order Solanales; family Solanaceae; genus Capsicum; species Capsicum annuum. The sequence goes on along the minus strand of NC_061121.1, from coordinate 149,597,059 downwards.
ATTGAGTGAGTGGGACTTCTTTGTTGTTAGGGTATATGGGTGGTGTTTCTAGTTGCTTATTTGTTCACATAGTGTAACTTGTATATGTGCATGATTGTTTGTTGCTAATGTACAACCATATCTTGATTCCCTTTTGTCAGATTATTGTTCTACATTGATAAACAAAGTTCTGAAATGTTAAAATTTGATCTTGAGCTTAAATTTTACTATTGACTGCCATAGGTATCTTGGGCTTCTCCTGGTTAAGCGTCGTTGTGTTGTTTATTGTGTTTTTGTTCCTTGAGATATTCAAATGTTTTAAGTGGAGGGTGTTGATGTGCTATGGTTGCATAGAACTTTTGATGCTTAAAACTACAAAAATATGTAGTTATTGAGGATATTTTGGTATAAATGATGTGTTTGGTATTATGTGTTATAGGAAGCCGGGTTTTGGGAGCTAAACAAGAGAAAGAAGAGAAAATTAAAGATTAGCACCACCTACACTGATACCTACGGCATATAGGTACTTCTTATATGGTGTAGGTTGCAGAACAAGTGTAAAGAGTTGAGTTTCAGAGATTCAGAAGTTGAAATTTGGGCCCTGCTACCAACGATGAGGCAACTACGATCTGTAGGTACCACCTACGGCCCGTAGGTGCTAGAGTAACTACCAAAAGTCAAAATTCAGAGATCCTACAAAAATGTTTACGGCTCGTAGGTGCCACCTACGGCCCAAGAGTGGCACCGTTTGTGGCCACCGACTTCATTTTTTTTTTGTTTTGGAAAGGCTTCCTAGGAATTCCATGTAATCTATTGAGATTAATTTTTTATCTTAGGATTCTTCTATTCTTAGTTTTTGGTTTATTTATTGATTTTAGACTTTGGATTTTCTTTATATATTATTGAAAGATTGATTCTATGCTTTTAGTTACAATTCCATGGATTGTTTCGCAACTATGTGCGACTAATTCCCTTAACTAAGATTATGGAAGCACTAGCATAGTTGCAAAGTAGGGGAAGTGCCACGTTGTTCCAAACTAATATCTTTGCATGTATTAGGATCATCTTCAGTTTAATAGATTTCTCAATAGTTACAAATGTAAGAACCCACCTGTATTCACTACTTACTTCAAAAGAGAGGTAGAGATTAGGAAAAGAAGATCACGATAGTAATTTGAAATGCACCTCCATCTTATAATTCCGCCATATCAGCTAATTAACTTGAGACTCAAAAGGTAATAGTTATCTGGGATCTAGTAAAGGGTTCGGAAGGAGACACCCTGAGAATAAAAAGGTAAAGAGTGAAATTCACTAAAGGTATTCACGATACGATTAGTGATACATAACTTATAAGATTTTGTATGCATGATGTTGGGTTAGTTCTATGGAGCATGATAAACCTATAGAGTTAGAAGACAGTGCAAACACAAATCATTTACAATAAAAATCATCCAAGTTTTTTCACTTTTTACTGACTACAGTAAGTCCCCCTATTTACTTTTCTGCACTGTCTGGCTACTTCAACAAGTTTTAGAGAGAGTTCTCACAAAATCCATGTGGGTTTGACCACAACCTAGTTGGGTTACTATATTTTGATATTAAGTATTGTATTTTTCTAAGGAGGTGTAGTTTTAGGAGACATTAATGTCACTTAGCAATGTCGCTGCAGTATCAAACCTTTCGATGTAACAATAGTTGGAAGCCTAGTAAGTTTTGGGCCACATATTTTCTACCTTAAAATTTAATTATTATAAAGCTTGAAACATATTTTTGATCAAACTATATTTCCACAATTCCTTTTAACATAATGATGAAATGGATCATTACAATAGATACCAATTTACCCATTGTTTGTCCCTGAATGGGCATAGCAATTAGGAGTGAGAGCTTTAAAAAGATTCTCATACCCCAGTATACAAAAAATTTTGAAATTTAAAACAATTTCCCACCAATTTTTAATTAATTCAATAACACCTTATCAAACCTTTTTCCATATAATTAGCTCAAAACAGTTATCAAACTTGCCCATACTACCAGCTACTAAACTTTTGGCCTAACACACGATTGCTATATCCTAAGAAATATGATTCATGATAAAATTTATGTAATAGGTCATCTAAAACACCCAAAAAACACATAATATTACAATGCAGAAAAATTCAGGATGAATATAGAACACCACATTAGCCGTCACTATAGCGAGTAATTTATTGTCGTAGTGAAGTTGTTGCAATAGTAGCTGAGTCACTATAGTGACGCTCAGTTCAAGATGAATATAGAGCTCCACATTAGCCGTCACTATAGCGAATGATTTATTGTCGTAGCGAAGTTGTTGCAACAGTAGATGAGTCACTATAGTGATGCTCAACTGATTCAAATGGTGAATTGGGGTTAATTTGTTCACAATTCTCCAACATTCAAACTTCTCAGAATGTCTTCCTGGCATCAAACTATGGTAATTCTTTACTCGTACGATGTCATTTATACACTTATCATCATAGACTAGTAAAATTTAGGATAAAAATTTGAAATTTCTATTGGTTTTGGTGAAATTTTAGAAAACTCAAGTTTTTCCCTTTTTAATGGATTCATGAAGTATGCTAGATTATGTAATGTTCTCAATGCTCCTACAATATTCTAGGCGTAGGATTTATGACGTTCATGATAATTTTTGTGCTTGAAATGCATAGCAGATGGAAAGTCATCTTTCCTAAAGTTTACCAAGCCATTGGGGCTTGTATTAGGTGTTAATCACTCCCAGTTTAGTATACAAGAGTCTAACAGCTCTCCTTCAAGCCAGATCTACATCTAAAACTCAAAAATTTTAAAAGCAAATTAGAAATCTGACACTAAAATAAGGTAGGACTATTGGGGATGATGGAATTCCTATAGCGGACTTTTATCGCTACAGCTACGCCATTGTGGTGATGTGCTGTCTCTATAGAGATCTTGCTATGGAGAATAAAGTGTCACTGTAGCAATGGTCTCGCAGTGACCCTACTCTGTATATTTCAAAGTAATTTTTTCATTCCTTTCTTTTCATAGAATCCCTCTTTAGTTTTTAATGATTGTTTGACATTTGCATCACTATCAACTATGGCTAACCCAAATGTCAACAAACTCACATACCAATGACTCCCTAATAATGTTTGTTGTACAAAATATAATTAGAGGAGAATTACTAGGAGCTTCATTCATGATAGAGGATTTTGCATGAAGGATGTAGCTGAAGAGGCACCTGATCACTTCAATAGGCTATACATATTTAAGTGGGAGCTACTAATGGAGCCCACCCCCGCATACAATTTAGAGATTGACTTTTTGTTGCTTAGGAAAGTGGATAGGGCGTTGTGTAAGGACTGTAAAGTCATCCCGAGAGAGAATCTTTCGACCCAGCATAGGCTCTTGGTTATGGATTTGGGTATAAAGAATAATAAAAAGAGGAGGACTAAGGAGTGTAGACCAAGAATTAAGTGGGGCGGCCTAACACCAGTGAATGTGTGGGAGATAAGAGAGAGGTTGGTGGGAATGTGGGTGTGGGAGTGTAGGGGGGACGTGGATAGTATGTGGGACAGGGCGGCAAGGTGCATCAGGGAGAATGCAAGTGAGGTGTTGGGTGTTTCTAGGGGCCGGGCCGGGCACCATCGGGGGGATTGGTGGTGGAATGAAGAGGTGGAGAAGAAAGTGGGGACCAAGAAAGAGGCGTATGCTAAGTTGGTGGAAAGTAAGGACGAAGAGGAAAAGCGGGTAAACAGGAAAGAGTACAAGCTAGCGAGGAAGGAGGCGAAGTCAGCAGTCACGGCAGCTAAGACGGCTACTTTTGAGAGCTTGTATGCAGGGTTACAGGGGAAAGAAGGGGAGAAAAAGTTGTTTAGACTCGCTAAGGCTAGCGAGAGGAAGGGTCGTGACCTCGATCAGGTGAGGTGCATTAAGGGGGAGAACGGTAGAGTGTTGGTGGAGGACGGCCACATTAAGACGAGATGGCAGTCGTATTTTCATAGGCTCTTGAATGACAAAGGGGATAGAGCTATTGTGTTAGGGGAACTGGAGTACTCAATGGAGTGTTGGTATTTTAGCTATTGTAGACGTTTTAAGGTAGAAGAGGTTAGACAGGCTGTCCGCAGGATGTGAAGGGGTAGGGCGACGGGGCCGGATGAGATACCGGTGGAGTTTTGGAAGTTCGTTGGAGAGGCTGGTGTAAGGTGGTTGACTGGATTGTTTAATGAAATCTTCAGGACGGCAAAGATACCCGAGGCGTGGAGGTGAAGTACCATGGTCCCTCTCTATAATAATAAGGGGGACATTTAGAGTTGCAATAACTATAGAGGGATTAAGTTATTGAGTCACTCTATGAAGATCTGGGAGAGAGTGGTCGAGGTGAGGCTGAGACGGATAGTGTCTATTTTGGATAACCAGTTCGGATTTATGCCCGGCCGCTCAATGACGGAGGCAATCCACCTGGTGCAGAGGTTGGTGGAGCAGTATAGGTAGAGGAAGAAGGATCTGCACATGGTGTTTATCGACCCGGAGAAGGCATACGACAAAGTCCCCAGGGAGGTGCTTTGGAGATGCTTGGAGGTGAGTGGAGTACCGCTGGCATATACCAGAGTAATTAAGGATATGTATGATGGAGCGAAAACCCAGGTGAGGACGGCGGGATGAGACTCAGAGCATTTCACTGTCCTGACAGGATTGCATCAGGGATCTACTCTTAGTCCCTTTTTGTTTGCGTTGGTGATGGATGTGTTGACGTGGTGCATTCAAGGGGAGGTGCCGTGGTGTATGCTTTTTGCAGACGATGTAGTGCTGATAGATGAGACTCGAGGGGGTGTGAATGACAAATTAGAGGTGTGGAGGCAAACTCTTGAGTCTAAAGGGTTCAGGGTGAGCAGAAGCAAGACAGAGTATGTGGAATGCAAGTTTAATGACGTAAGGCAGGAGAATGAGGTAGTAGTGAAGCTGGAAGCACAAGAGGTATGTAAGAGGGATAAGTTCAAGTATCTTGGGTCCGTGATCCAGAGTAACGGTGAGATTGACGAGGATGTCTCGCACCGTATTTGGGCGTCATGGATGAAGTGAAAACTATCGTCGGGGGTGCTGTGTGATAAGAAGGTGCCGCCCAAGCTTAAAGGCAAATTCTATAGGGTGGTAGTCCGTCCGTCCTTGTTGTATGGATCGGAGTGTTGGCCAGTTAAGAACTCCCATATTCAAAAAATGAAGGTGGCAGAAATGCGGATGTTGTGCTGGATGTGTGGACTGACTAGAGGGGATAGAGTTCGGAATGAGACTATCCAGGAGAAGGTTTGTGTGACTTCAGTGGATTGCAAGATACGGGAAGCACGATTGAGATGGTTCAGACACATGAAGAGGAGGGGCATGGATGCCCCAGTCCGTAGGTGTGAGAGGCTAGCGTTGGATGGTTTTAGGCGGGGTAGGGGTAGGCCGAAAAAGTACTGGGGTGAGGTGATTAGGCGGGACATGGAACAGTTACAGCTCACTGAGGACATGACCCTAGATAGGAAGGTCTAGAGGGCGCGAATTACGGCAGAGGATTAGGGCCAGTTTGGGTCGCTAGTGTAGGGAATTACTTGGTGGGGGTTTTATTCCTGTTATGATTCCGTGTTCCGTGTTCCATGTTTTATTATGAATTTGTGTGCTTTCCTCTGCTTTCCTCTGTTTTATATTACTTATGGGTGCCGTATTTATGTTATGTAATTTGCTTCTGTGCTTTACTATGTGTTTGTGTGGTATCTCGTGCCTTGAGCCGGGGGTCTATCGGAAACAGCCTTTCTACTTCATCAGAGGTAGAGGTTTGGACTGCGTACATCTTAGCCCCCCCAGACCCCACTAGGTGGGAATACACTGGGTTTGTTGTTGTTGCTGTACTTGGAGTTCTATGTGATACTCTCGATTTTGGACTGGTCTTTAACTAAACCTTCTATCTTTATTTGAGGGGTTAAATATTTTGATAGATGTTGCCACCATCACTGAAACTCTGAGGATGGCAAACCTATGAATTGTAACATTTAAACCAAAGAGGGATGAGGTTAATCTAAAGTGGTTGGCACTAACTTTAGTATAAAAGGTTCAAGAGAACAAGGTACGGTGGATGGTTTCAGGGGAACTAAGGTCATTTTTTATAGAGAAGGCTTGGATATGGATGAACTTGGCATCCTGTAGGATTCGCCCTTTGGGCAATATCACCAACGTGACCTTCCCCAAGCTATCATGGTGGCTTGTGCTTTATTAAGAATTGTGATGAATCTAGATTGTGTATCCTTAACGAGTGGAAATTCTTATACTCTAGAGGAGGGCCAATGTAGAACTTCTTCTTACCCTCATTGATTACTAAGTTATTCAGGTGGGCGACTGTGCCTAAGGAGGGAGATGACTTTATAAAAGAGTGAGATATTCCTTTCAACCCCCTAAAGGTAATGGTTTGTTGGGGAAGTAAGAAGAAAATGTAGGTGGGGTCTAAGGAATAGAGTAGTAGGGCACCTAAGGTTACGGAAGAAGAAGACCTGCCTAGGGGATCATTTAAATGGTGGAATCAGACTTGGTTGTTGAAAAGGACATCCTGTAGTAGCATTACATTCCTTCATAAAGAGTAAATCCCAGTAGTTCTATGGCTCCCTCTATATTATGATACATCCAGAGTAGGTTTGGGTTGTATCCTCATACAGCATGGTAAGGTCATAGCCTATGCCTCCAGACATCTTAAACCCCATGAGAAGAATTATCCTACTCATGATCTTGAGTTAGCAGTTGTAATACTTGCCTTAAAAATTTGGAGGAATTATCTATATGGAGTTTATGTAGATGTGTTCACAGATCATAAGAGCCTTCAGTATGTCTTTTATCAGAAAAATCTCAATCTTAGTCAGAGAAAATGGTTAGAGGTGTTGAAAGAATATGACATGAGTGTCCTTTATCATCAAGGCAAGGCCAACATAGTGGCTGACGCTCTCAGTAGATTGTCTATGGGTAGTGTTGCTTATGTTGAGGATGGTAAGAAAAAGTTAGCTTAGGAATTTCATCAGCTTGCTAGACTAGGTGTTTGCTTAGCCGATACAGAGGAGGGTGATATATGTGTTTAGTGTAGTTTAGAATCATCTCTAGTTTTTGAGGTAAAAGAAAAGTAAGATAGAGATCCCAGTCTAGTAAAGTTAAAAGAGCCAGTCAAGGATTAGAAGGTTTAGGTTTTCTCCCAAGAGGGAGAAGGTGAATCGTATTTTTAGGGTTGTCTACGTGTTCTAGGTGTAGATGACTTAAGGCAGTAAATTCTTGTAGAAGTGCATGGTGCGCGCTACTCTATTCATTTAGGGGACATAAAGATGTACCGCAACTTGCGAGAGATATATTGGTTGAGTGAGATGGAGAGAGATACGGTAGATTTTATGTCTAAGTGCTCTATATGTCATTCGGTTAATATAAAGCATCAGAAGTCTGGTGGGTCCATACAAGAGTTCAATATTCCTACATGGAAGTGGGAAAAAGTGAACATGGACTTTGTGATGGGTTAGCCTCGTACTCATCATCAGCATGATTCGGTTTGGGTCATTATAGACAGAATGGCCAAATTAGCTCATTTTCTTTCGTCCATACCTCCTATTCAGTTGAGGATTATGCCACACTCTATATCAGAGAGTTGGTCAGATTGCACGGTGTTTCGTTATCTATTATCTTAGATAGAGTTACCCTATTCACCTCTCATTTTTGGAAGGCATTCCAAAAGGGTCTTCGTACCTAAGTTCATTTCAGTGTAGCCTTCCATCCTCGGATAGATGGTCAAGCAAAAAGGACCATAAGATATGTTGCAAGCATGTACAATTGATTGCAAGGGTAGTTGGGATGACTACTTACCTTTGATTGAGTTTGCATAAAACAACAACTATCATTCCAGTATTAAGATAGCTCCATTTGAATCTCTCTATGGTAGGAGGTGTAGATCTCCATTTAGTTGGTTCAAAGTTAGTGAGGTGTCAGTTATAGGGCCTGACTTAGTATTCGATGCCTTAGAAAAAGTCCAGTTGATCAAAGAAAGACTTCGGGATGCTCAGAGCCGACAGAAGTCTTACGTAGATGTGCACAGGAAGGATCTCGAGTTTGAGATTGGTGATCATGTTTATCTAAAAATATATCCTACGAACGGAGTGAAGATATTCGGCAAGAAAGGAAAGCTCAGTCCTCGCTATGTCGATCCCTTTAGAATTCTATGTCACTTCGGCAAAGTAGCTTAAGGGCTCAAATTGCCTTCAGATGTAGCCTCATTTCATCAAGTCTCCCATGTCTCTTTTATAAAGAAGTGCATAGGTGACCCAGTTATTGTAGTCCCTATTCAGAGTATAGATATTTAGAATAACCTCTCTTTCAAAGAGATTTTGATCAAAATTCTGGACTATCAGACTCGCAGACTGAGGAAAAAAGGAGTCCCTCTATTCAAAGTCCTTTGGTAAAATCAGTTCGTTGAGGGACGTACTTTGGAAGAAGAAGCAGACATGCGTACCAAGTATCCTCACTTCTTCTCCTCTAATTCAAACTCAACCCAACGTAACAGCTTTCCTTAAGCCTTTCAATTTCATATTTAGATTTCAGTTACAACTTGGTGTCCAGTTCATGTTCAAAATTCCATTATAAACTTGGTATCAATTACCATTTCATATTCATTCATGCATTCATGTATCAGTTCAGTCATGTATTCATGCATCAGATATGTATGTTTAGTTTGATGAGACACTCATCTTATCAGTAATTTAGTCATGCAGTCATAAATTCATTATTCATGCATCAGATAAGCATATTCAGTATAATACATTCATCTTATCAGTTATATTAGTCATGAAATCATTTTTCAATTATTCATGTTCAGTATGTACTTCAGTCTATTATGTCTCCCATCTCAGTCAGTTTCATTCGAGGATGAATGTTTCCAAGGGGTAGATGTTGTAAAACCCTGTACTTCTACCTAGCTTAAATTCATCCTGAAGATTTCAAAGACATGCTTTAAAGATGAATACAATTTTATATATGTGGAATTTTCAATATTTCTACTTTTTATTGTATGGGAAATTGAATAAGCTTTCTATCGATACCAAATTTGCCTAAATCCGATAATTAGAAAGATATTATGGCAATTTAAAGTTTTAGTCGTAAAACACTATCATTTCAGCTAGTGGAACATCGTGCCATAACCTAAAATGACATTTGTTAGTGTCCAGTAAGATTCCATGATAACACCGTATCGCGGAAGGCTGCTAAATCACAATTGTCCTTTTTCCAGTAAACCTCCACGATGTCTCCAGTTATGCCAAACTTCAAGGTCGCAAACAAAGTGGCAACATGATAGCTCCGTGTCGCGTCATCTTCCAATTTCCCAGTTTTCAAATTCCAGAAACACGGCACGATAGCGCCGTGTTGTGCCATCCTGCCAAATCGAGAAATTTTAGTGAAAAATAAATATTTCGTCCAGATATAAATTGGTCTTTTTCCAAGGTTTTAACACGTCCAGGTGTGGGATTTAATCCCTAAAAACATTTCAAATCATTATTTACTCACTTTTTCCCTAAATCAAGAGCATTCTCTCCCAAGAAAAAAAACCCTAGCTTTCAAGAAATCAAAGCCAATTCCGAGAATTTCTCTAAGAACTTCAAGAAACTTACAATCAAGGTATGTCAAGTGTTGATTCATGGGTCCGTTTCACCCATGAAGCTCAAGAATCTCTTTTTCAAAGTTCAAGTATATGGATTTGTATGAATCCCATGTTGGGTTTTCTTTTGTTCATGTTGATAATGACCAATTGAATTATAATCCATGTTTGGTGATAAATTTTTTATGGAATTAGTTATTATATGAGTAGATTCATGTGAACCCATGATTAAACCCTTGAACTATGAAATTACAATTGAATCATGATGTTTACTTGTTGTGCAATGTTGTCTACATATACTATGTTCATTATGTGCTGGATGAATTGCCTATGTGAAGTAATAAGAGAAGAAACCATGCCATGATTAGTTTATGTGCAAGTGTTTGATAAATTGTCCATGAGAATGGATTAATGCCACGATATTGAATGCAATTATGTATTACCCATTCATGTAAAAGTGATACAAGCCAAGTGTTCGTTGAAATGTTAGTGAATGAATCATGAGTATATAGCCATTGTTGGTGCTTATAGGCTTATGTCATTATTTACATATCATGCTATCGAGTCTGGAGGTATCTAATACACGATAATTTAGATGTGTGCATAGAGCTAGTGTCATGTTTTCATGATATCCTCAGTCAAGCCATGTTCTATAGAATTAAGTTAGTCATGTGACTCAGAAAAACTAAGTAAACTCAGGAATCTCAGAAAGCTCAGTTCTTCAATAATCTCAGTATTATTCCATCAGTCAACGAAACTCAATAAAATTAGATAGTTCAGTTAATCGTGTCTAGTGTCTGTTCATATGGAAGTAAGATTTAGTACTGATTGAACCCAAGGATGAGGACACACACTGACAGTTGAGGATGTGATCCTTAAAAGCAATCCTTGCATTCCAAAACTATGTAGCCAGCATAGGTTGAGACATCAACACTGATAAATGAGGGTTGATGAGATGGATAAACACTGTCAGATGAGGGTCCCACCATTCTCTTTTAGGGACACTGGCAGATGAGGGTCACCCACAGCTTGTCTTTACAAGTGGTGCGGTATTGAAACCCTTCTAATTGGGGTTATATATTGGACCTCAACCTAGCTATATTGTTTTATTTGGGGCATGTCAGTTAGATTACTACTTCTCACAGTTAAAGTTACAGACTCATTCTCAGTAATAGAACTCAGATAGTTCTTCAGAATTTCAGGACTGTCAGATACGCTCCACTCAGAATAGTACAGTACAGAACTCAATTAGTTCCATCAGAACCTAGACTGTCAGATACAGTTGCTCAGTATTAATTATATCAGTTATCAGTGAATCATGCTATCAATAATCAGACTCAATAGTAAGTACCATCATGAATTCAGTCACAGTCACTTATTCATGCATGTATTCTCACATTCAAGTTATTCAGTTAGTTAGCATTGTTCATGTATTTGAACCCTTTGCATTCATCCTACCTCACTTGCATACCAGTACATTCAAATGTACTGACATATTTGCGCTATGGTTTTTTATTTCATTGGTTCAGAAGAACGAACTTCAGAGCATCAGTAGCATTCCAATTTCAGCAATCAAAGTTAGCAGTGAGTCTTCATCCTTCGAGGACATGATCATTACCTTATTTCTTCATTACTTAGTTTAGTTTAGTAGTAGGAGTTAGTTGGGGACATATCCCATCAACTCTTTATTAAGATAGTATAGAGGCTTTCAAACTACAATATTTCATACTAGATATTTTCAGACATTATTTCAGTTTTGGTATTGTTGTACCACGTTAGTCAAATATGGTTTTATCAGATGTTTATCAATTTTGAACCTTATGGCATGTTCCAGCCTACTATTTCTGCATTTATACAGTATATTATTCAGTGTTTAGGTACAGATATCAGTCATGGGTTAGCTTGTGGTCCTTCGAGGTCATGAGCACCGTGTAGCATTCTGGGTACCAGATTCGGGGGATTACACGCATGTATCCAATATGTATGATCATTTAGACCATAACCATTATTCAAACCAATTTTGTTCACTTGGGGGGTTCCCGTGTACCTTACAAGGTTTTTATTTAAACCAACCATAACCATTAAAAACCATGCACACCATTCCATCCATTTTAGATCGTTCCAAACTGTTAAAAAATTTATATCATTGAACCCATTTAAACTATGTAAAACCATCCAAATCCAATTAGAGATCCATTACAAAACCAAACCATGCAAGAGTTCCAATGAAAGTTCGATAATAGAGTAAAAACATTCTTTTAGGTATTTAACCAAATTTGTTCAGGGTATAACTTTACCAAGACAAAACACAAAGCATAAACCATCATAATTAGGGTAACCCATGACCCATTTGTTAAACCATAACCAACAACCACCTATATATACAAACCATTACCAAAAACATGTAAAAAAAATAGTTTAAACCAATACCAAACAATATGCATCAAGACCCTCAATATATATTTCGAAAACTACCATTCATGATTCATAAATCAATGTTTAGAACACAATACACATGCCTTAAGTTGGAACTAACATTGAGGGAAGAAAACATGCCTTATACAAGAAGATTCCAAAGAGAAAAATGATTCTTGGGCCTTTTGAAGAACACAAGAAGAAACCCTAGCCTCTAATCTTTAAGAGTATGTTTGAGAGAGTATTTGGAGTGTTTCCATCCTTTAACAAGTATTATGAGAGGCCACCAAGGGTTATATAATGTGAGGGTATAAGGGTTTTAATTTAGGAAATGTCTGGACTACCCTTGACTTAAAATTAAATCAAGCCACAATGTAGGGTACGACTTACCCATATCAATTGTACCCTAGGGTGCGAGTGGTACCCCAAGTCATACACAAGAACTTGCCAAGACCCTACACACTAGTTTTAGTACCACTCACACCACCCTAACTCATACCTTAGGTTACGAGTGGTACACCAAACCATAACTACATCTCGTACCATGGACAGATTCCATAAGACCACACCTAAGACAACATATGACTAGGCCTTGATACCTACATATATTTCTATATGAATCATACCTTGATGAATCTTGGGTTAAATCTAAAATAAATACAATAGCTAGTGTACGAGTACACCATCCAACCCTTTCTCAACTCATATCAAAGGGTCCAATTGGTACCTTGAGTATTACCAAGTCAAAAAGTCTAAAACCAAGGAATTTTTACAAAGGTACTATTCCCGGGGCATTATATACTCCGATTATAGTTTCCACATCTGGATCAAACCGTGGATCTCACTTTAATGTTCTGATCTGTAAGTATATCTCCTTATCCTTCATATAATATGCATTAGTTTATAATATGTTCACATAATCTTCTAATCCTTCAAATTTAATAAGTATACGCTTGGTAAATATAACTCCTATAGTGCATTCTACTTTTATGCCATATTGACCTAGGATCGATCTTCTCAATTCCTTAATGTCTGCTTTACCATAAAGAAATTTCCAAATTATAGCATATTGTAAATTATATTGAATTATTAGGCTTCTAACCTCTGATGAATTCCACATTACACTAGGTTCTCCTTGCAACATGACCACGGGTTTAGGAGGAACCCTAGGTATGTTATTGTGAATAATCTTGGGCTTTAACTTCGCTGCATAGTTCAGCATATTAGTATCAATATATGGTTCATTATTTATCATCAGATCATTCATATTGTCCTTGTATTATTTATGGGTTTGACCCAATGGAGGTGGTGGCCATGGAAATCAATGTCTTCCCAGCTATAGGATTTTAGGGTTAGGAGCAGTAGAAAGCACTTTTAATGGAAGGAATTCGGATAAAAGCTTGAACCCTTAACTTTAAAGCTTTAGCCCTAGCTTGGAATTTATATGAATACATGAATTCATTTAACAAACAACTAATAATGAAGTTTGTGGGAAAACATTGTGAAGAAACTTGGATGTTAAATTTTTGGAAAAGAACCCTTATTTGGTGTTCTTAGGTATTTAGAAGGAGGAGATTATGTATTTCGGGTTATGGGATGATAAAATTACATTATTATTAGTTATAGGTTTATTTAGGATATAAATGACTAGTTTACCCTTACAAACTGAAAAGAAATACAGGTTTTAGCATCTTTGAAAATAGGGGCATATCACGCCCTTATCGTGTAACCTTACTGGTTCCTTATTAAAATGCTTATAACTTTTTACTTGGATATCGGATTAAGGAAAATTCAGTGGGGGTGGAAAGAAGAATCAATTATCTTAAATTTGGTGGGCTTAAGATCAAAAATTCCATATATTTCAAAGGTTATACACATTCAAAGTTTACCCTTGGAGGATCAAATACCAAAATTTGGTGGATAACAAAAGTTCTTAACTTTACTTTGCTCTAAGTGTTTCATATGAACATTCTTCGTATTAAAAGCACTTTACACACTAATTAAATTATCATGAAACTTATTTTTACATATGAATATTTGGTTTTAGGTTTATATACGAAGAAACAATGATTGAAATTCTAGCATAAAAATGCATGGTATTACAATACTATAGATAGGACAAGAGTTATAAGAACACTTTAGCGGATTATTGCCCAAATAATGTTACAACGATAGAAGTGTCTGATCTCTTATTGCTTCATAGCACTTTCTGCGCTTAAAACTACAAAAATATGTAGTTAATTTAGTTATTTGGGTAGATATGATGTTTTTTGTATTGTGTTTTGTAGGAAGCCGGGTTTTGGGAACTAAACAACATAAAAGAAAAGAAAAATGAAGATTTGGAACACCAACATGGGAACTTACTGCCCATACGTACTACCTACATGGCATTGGTTCTAAAGAATGTGCTAGGGAGTTGAGTTTTAGAGATTCAAAAGTTTAAATTTTGGCCCAAGTACCTATTATAGATCACCTACAACCTGTAGGTACCGCCTATGACCCGTAGGTGCTAGACTAAGTGCCATAATTTGAAATTTAGAGATCCTACAGAAGTTTAAAAGACCCTGTCACTTACTTGGGGCTACCTACAGACTTTTGGTTCCACCGACGGTCGGTAAGTGGCACCATAGGTGGCCACAGAATCCAATTTTCATCTTTCATTGTGGAAAGGTTTTATAGGGTTTCTATGTAATTTATAAACACTTTTTTGACATTTTTTGGGTTTTTTACACACTCATACTATTCAGATAAATTTTAATTTCGAGATTGGATTTTGATCTTGGGATTTTTTGTGTTAGTTTTTGGTTAATTCATTGATTTAAGACTTTGGGTTTTCTTTGTATATTATTTTGATATTGATTCCATACTTTCAATTACAAATTCCAAGAATTTGTACACAACTATAAGCGGCTAATTAGCTTAACTAAAGTTGTGGGAACCCTAGCAGAGTAGTAAAGTAGAGGAAGTGCAATATTGTTCCAAACTGTTATTCTTGCATGTATTGTGATCATCTTCAGTTTAATATATTTTTTAATGATTGTAAGCATTAACCCACTTGTATTCACTACTTACTTCAAAGAGAGGTAAAGATTAGGAAAAAATGATCACGATAGTAATTTTAAATTCACCTCCATCTTATAATTCTGCCATCTCATCGGATTAACTTAAGGCTCATAAGGTAATAGTTAATCTGGGATCTAGGATAAAAGTTAGGAAGGTGACACTCTAAGACTCAAAAGATAAAGAGTTAAATCAACTAAAGGCATACACAAGATGATTAGTGATACATATCTTATTAGATTTTTGATGTAAGATATTTAGTTGGTTCAATGGAGCACAATAAAAGGACAGAGTAAGAAGCCATAGGAAAAAAATTCTACTGTTTGTTTCAGATTGTTTATAATCAAAAACATCCATGATTTATCACTTTTGATTGACTATAGCAAGTCCCCCCCCCCCCCCATTTACTTTTCTTTACTGCCAGACTATTTCAATAAGTTTGAGAGATAGTTTATATCTATTCCCTATGGATTCAACCCCAACCTAGTTGGATTACTATATTTTGACATCGGTCGTTGTATATTTCTAAGGATGTGTAGTTTTAGGTGACATCAAATGTTGGGCCATTATCGGGGAATACAATTATAGATTGGTTGATTAGAGTGGTTGAAGTTTTTGGGTTTTATTCTTCTTTAATTTATTTTGATACTCTTATTAATATGGTATCTTTACAAGAGAAAGTGTGGAGTGATGAGGACTCCTTCTTTATTGATCCTTATCCTTTTGATATATTGCATTATTGCAAAAGTATGATAGATATATTGTGGGAGCACAATGAGAGCATGCTATAAATGTTGACACTCCTCGCAAAATAAAAACATGAGTTCATCCAAAATGCTTATAATTTTGTCTTGGATATTCCCAACTTAAAAGGAGACTTAAATGCAAAAGTTGATGCATGTAACGCCTAATATTTTAGTTTTAAGTTCTGTGAGATTGAAAAAACTCTTAAAAGCCAAATTGAGGATCTAACTTTGGAGGATTCAACACTTTGTCATTCTTTTATGAATGTTTCTCTATTTAGAAAAGTACACTAGAGTTACAAGATAATGTAAACAAAAATAAAATTCATGAGTTAGGATGTATTAGACCTCATTCTATGCATTTTTCCACATTATGGACAGATAGCAAAATATTAAATAAGCCTTCTTAGCCTATGAAAGTGTAAAAAGGAGGAAAAATGTGTCTATATTCTTTAATTGGTTGTGCCAAATTTAAGAAATTATATTCCTCAATTAAGGACCAAGATTTGCTACATGCCATATCTACTACTTGGTTTCTTTGTTTCTAAACCACTGCCCCTTGAGCATGTAGTGAATTAAAAAAATAATTAGGGGTACAATTCATAAGTTCAAAGTTGAAGAAAAATTGGTGGCAAACCCTTTGGCTACCTTGATGAAGTCAGAGTAATCAAGGTACCAGTATCGTGTCATGACTTTAAGTCAGGAACTGTATGAGAGGCAACCCATGGGCTTGTTGATGAAGTTAGAGTAATCAATATAGCCTAGTCATGACGTAAAGTTTAATCAAGTTCTTCCTAGGAGAGAACCCAAGGTATTTTGTTATTTTTACATTTGTGTTCATGTTAATGTGATTGATGCTTTATCTACGCACATATGGTGCCTCTAGTATGTTTCTAAATATCTTGTTTTGTAGTGGTCTAATGCATTAGGTACAATGCATAATTATAAGTTGAGGGTGGGGCTACTTGTGGGTCTAGATGTCCTCTTTGGGTTTTTATTGTCGTGTCTCTTTTCACTGGAGTTTGTTCTTAATAAAGCGGGCATGTTTAGGACGTATTGTGTTTTTTGCTTTGTTATGTGTTGTTTATGTTTAAATAGGTGAAAAAAATACTTAGGGCAGTTGATGGGTTTTGTTTGTGCTTAATGTTTTTTTGAGAAAAATGATATCGCTCCAAAAAAATAAATTTGAACAGTATGATATGTATATATGTGTGACCATTGTGAATCTCGTTATGGCATTAGTATTAGAGACATAATAATTAGAGCTAGCATTTTCATGAATAGGATAGGTAGTAGTTTGTAATGTAACCCTATGTCATGTGTGTGTGAGATGCTTACTTTTCCCTTTTTTTATGAATTTGGAACATGCCCAGTTTGTGTTGCCTGGGTTGTAGGATAGTTGGTTAGGAACGGATTATTGGTTGTTTTTGAATTTAGTCTACTTTTTTCCAAAATGACATTTCAAATATGAATAAGTATCCCTTGTTCCCTATTTCGAGCCTGTATAGATTATATTTTCTTATTACACCTTTCACCTTTCCATTTTGTTACAATGAACTTATTTTAGCCTTGGTCCTCCTTGGACATTATGCACCTTAAATTAGCAAAATCGCTTAAGTTGAGAGTGGCTATCATAGGGATGTATGATTTGAACAGGGTATGAAGAAAGTCAAATAAGAGAAAAGAAAGTAGGGTTAGGTATGGTAGAAAAGGAAAAAAAAGGAAAAATTAGAAAAGAAAAAAAGAATTAAAAAATAAAATTGCACCCAACCTAAATAAGCTGTAAAAGAATAAAACGGGAGAAATAAGGGTGGAATAAAAGAAAATTAATTGATAAGTGGACTTCCGAGCGTAAGTGTAGTGCCAAGGATGATCAGTCACTAAATTTTCATACGTACCATACCAGACCCTAAGCCTACATTATAAGCCGAGTAAAGTCCAATAAAGATCCTAACCCAATTATTTTAAAGCTAAGGTAAAGAAGATAAGGACAAGCCTGAAACACCCTGGGGTTTGGCCCTTGGAAAATTTTCTTAGTTTTGAACTCACTATCCTAGTAGTAACTAACCGTATGAGTAGTATGGTGTGGATATGGATCAACGGAACCTATTCATAGAAAGTATAATGGATGGTAGTTAGGGTTCTTCTATTGTTATGATTGGGTGGTATGATTCATTAGGGATGGTGATGGTTCATTCCATTAGTTCCTTAATCAAATCAGTAGCTTAGTGATATGTCTTTGGTCTAAGTATGAGTGGCTCACTAAGAAACGTGAGGATAGGTTACAGATAGTAAGGTTAAGTTGTCTATTGTCCAATGTCAAATCTTTTTGGGTTCTGATTTGGGTACGACTGGACCATACAAGTCGTATGGTCAGGTCACGAGTGGGGGTCAGGCAGTCGTATGGTGGACATTGTATGGGTTTCTAACTAACTATCTTAGTGATGACTCAATGGTATGAGTCATATGGTATGCTTATGAGTCACGGGGTTGACTCGTAGCCACCTGCGGTATTTTTATAGTTTTAAGTTGGGGACATTCTAGACATCTCCTCTTTTGAACCATCTTTAAGGCCATGAATTAAAACACCTTTTGGGACTTTATTAACCTAGTATTCCCAATCAAACAATCTTAAAACCTCTCTCAAACTCTCTTTTAAGCAAAATGCTAGGGTTTCATCAAAATAATCAATTAAGGCTTTCAAGGGTGGTGTCTCTCTGTCTTCCTTGGTTTCTAAGGCATGTGACTCTTCCTTCATTTTTATTTTAATAAACTCATATGTTTGAATTCATGATTTTCATGGTTTTTTTATTGTTTTGAAATAATGGTTGGGGTTTTTGGTTTCTTATGGGTGAATATGGTTTCTTATGGTTAAATTATGGTTTTCCTTGTTTTAATTATAGTTTTTCGCATGTAGTTTCATGGGAAAGGTGATTTTATTGAGGGGTCATGATTGAGCACTAAATTAGATGATTTGGATTTTGAATATGGCATGCCCTCAACCTGTTTGTGAAATTGTCAATAAAAATGATTTTGTCACATACTATAACTATTCTTGGAAATCTTGCATTGCATAAATGGTAAATTGAACATTAAATGGTTCGGTTGGTTTCACATGACTTTGGAAAGGCCTTGGTGGCCATGGTTTGATTATAAATGGTTTTGGTCTAATAGGCAACGATGTAGTCTAATATGGCTAAATGGTTTTTATGGAACATGGTAATAGACTTGCAAGCTCTAATTATTGTATAGAGATACCAATAGTTAATATCTAATTAAAAGACTTCTTATTAAATGATTTGGTTATGTGTAAAAGATTTGATTGGGCTTAAGAAGGGTCAAGTAGAAAGGCCAAGGAAGGTAGGGGTTTCGGGGGGGACCGAGATAGGAAAATCACGTTTGATGATATGAGAGTGGTCTTGGTAACTGCATACATGATGTCACACTTTATATTTATGGAGATGTACTAGTCAACTTAGGTTCTTTTTCTCCGGTCTTACGGCTAATGAACACTGGGGCCCTTTCAGCAAGGGGAGCTGAAAACATATAGCCCATGGGTGGTTTTAAGGCAGTTAAGCTATTCAACCTAAGTTAAGGTTTTATATGCATGCTACACCTTGTTTCCTATCCCATCATGCTATATATATGTATATATGTGATTGCATAATAGTTATCTAATTTAGTTTTGAACATGGCATTATTTTACCTTTATCCTTGAGTTACATGCTAGACTTTACCTGCTAACCATCTTTGGGCATTGTATCACCAAGCAATGCAAGAACTGATAATATTACCATTTCACTTGCTCAGTGACTTGAATTTAGGGAAAACTTTATTTCAAAATAAAGTGGTGAGCTTCCATACTTCAAAAGACTCTATTTCATGCTATGGAATTCTTTTCATTTTTATTACTTTATTAGATTTAGTTTTGGCTATGGTTGGGGGCATGTATTGACCAGATGTTTCTTGATTTTGGTTAGAGTCTTTACCAAACAACTATGGGCATGGGGAGTGCTTTTATTAGTGTCAGACATAGTATAGGTATTGGGATTGGTATTAGAAATAGTTGGTTAATTGATTATGAATTTCGTCTTTGTTTTCAAACTTATTATCATATCTTAAAATATACTAACTTATATTGTTATATGATCAGAATTCATCCGATATGTGGAATAGGGTGGTTAACGGTAGGGTATTAGGGGTGATCTCTAATTTGGGTTCGACTTGGGATACATGATATGACTAGGCCCTGGTTTGGGTCGGGCCAGATTGGTATCAAAGCCATAGGTTTATGGTAAATTAGGAATCCAACAAAGCCGTGTTGAGTAGAGACTCTTTTAGGGGTATATAGCATGCCCCTCTAATAAGGGAGAAGCTACGAGGCATTTAGGAATGTTTCTCTTTCTTGTGTTCTTTTTTTGAGTTGTAGAGTTAAACATTCTGAATTTTTCCTGTAATTCTTGTTTGTTCACTTTATATATCATGCCTTCCTAATGATTTAAATTTTATAGAAACTCCTTTAACCTACTTGGGGATAATGCTAATGGGACACACTCTACTTATATGGTCTAAACTCGATCTAGGGGTCCAATTCCTAATCATCCTCCTATATTTCAACTAATCCCTTTTAGCCCTCCTCTAGCTCCTCAAGTAGATGTGATGAATGTTGAGTTTTATCAGTCTATCCAAATATATTGGCATACTTGGTAGATACTCAGGACGAGCGTGGTCCTTTTACTACTCTATTTTTTGAGGCCACAAGGGTTGGCCAGTTTATGAGGTTGAGTACCCCTGTGTACTGGTGTTAAGGTTGAGCAGGATCCTCAAGTTTTTTTTAATGAGATGGAAAAGATCTTCTGCGTTATGCATGCTACTAATGTGGATAGTGGTGAATTTGTAGCCTACTAACTGAAAGATATAGAATACTAATGGTATAAGGATTAAGAGCGGTCAAGGGATAATGATGCTGAGTCATCCCTATGGGATGATTTATCTAGTACTTTTCTAGACCACTTCTTTTCTCAAGAGATTAGAAAGGTAAACACAAAAGAATTTGTTAACTTAAAATAAGGCAAGATGTCAGTAAAGGAGTATGCCTTAAAGATTCACCAATTATCATGGTATGCTCTAGAGTTGGTTTCTAGCGTAAGGGCTAGAATGAGAAAGTTAACTTTTGGGATATCCTAAAACTTGATTTTTTTGAGTAAGGTTGCCTTGTTGAAAAAGAACATGGATATCTTTAGGTTGGTGGTGTACATACAGTAGGTAGAGGAAGAGAAAAAAAAGTCGGAGATTGGGAAAAGTAGAGCAATAAGTTTAGATTTTTTGAGTAGGGTGGTGGCTAATTGTGGAGTGGCAAGAATAATGGAAAGTGGTCCTAGAAGAGGTGGTGAACTTTAGGGTCTCATTCTACATCTTGTGATTCCTACCCAAAGTCATCTTGTGATAGACATTTTCAGAGTGACAATAACTATACGGCGTAGAGTGCCCAATCTACAACTAGTGGGGCCCAATCAACTCTATCATATTTTTACTACGATGAAGAGAAGGACAAGTGCTTCAACTGTGGTTAGCCAGGTCACATGATTAGAAATTGTCCTATTGATAAGGTTGTTTCTGGTGCAAACAAGGTTATTGTAACCTCTTCATCAGCTCTGACACTAAAGGTTGCACTATCTTCTTTCGGCACTGGTCAAAACTATCTTTATGCCCTCACTGCCTACCACGTTTCTGATGCAGCGCTTGATATTGTGCCTGGTATGTTGAAACTCTTTTCTCATTATTTGTATTATTTATTTGATCTAGGGTCCACTCTCTCTTATGTAACCCCATTTATGGATGTGTATTTGGGATTTGGTCTCAAGTATATTTTAGACCCTTTTTTGTTTCTACCTTAGTAGGTGACTCTATGGTAGCTAGAAGAGTCTATTAGGGATATGTGGTGTCTATGGGTGGTAGGGAGACTCTGGTGGATCTGTTAGAATTTGATATAGTTGATTTTGATGTCATATTGGGTATGGATTAGTTGAACTTGAGCTATGCTTCTCTCGACTGTCAAACCTTTAAGGTTGCCTTTAAATTCCCTAATAAGCTAGTTATTAAGTAGGAGGGTCATTTCCTAACTCCTAAGAAAAGGTTCATATCATATCTTAGGGATGGAGATTGATCTCCAAAGGGTGTCTCTACCATCTGGTTCAGGTTAAAGATTCTAACTCTAAGGGTCCATCTTCATATTCTGTCTTGGTGGTGAATGAATTTCCTAAGGCCTTCCATGATGATCTTCCTGATGTTTCTCTCAATAGGGAGATTGATTTTGGGATTGATCTTGTTTTAGACACTCGTCCTACTTTTATTCCCCCTTATAGAATGACTCTGACTAAGTTAGAGGAGCTTAAGAAGCAACTAAAGGATCTGTTAGACAAAGGTTTCATCTATCCTAGTGTGTTTCCATAGGGTGTACCAATTTTATTATTATGTAATAAGGATGGTTCCCTTTGGATATGTATTGATTAATGGAAATTGAATAAGGTTAAGGTAAAGAATATGTACGTTTTTCCAAGGATAGATGATTTGTTGATCAATTTTAGGGTTCTGAAGTTTTCTCCATGATTGATCTTTGGTCTTGGTATGAACAGCTAAATATTAGGGAGGTTGATATACCTAAGACTACCTTTCGTACCTGGTACAGGTATTTTGAGTTCTTAGTTATGTATTTTGGGTTGACTAATGCCCCCACAACATTCTTGGATTTGATGAATAGAGTCTTTCGTCAGTTTCTAGATTTGTTCAAATTATGTTCATAGATGATATTTTAGTGTATTCAAAAGGTATGGTGGATTATGCCAATCACCTCCATAATGTATTACAGACCCTAAAAGAGCAGTTGTTGTATGCCAAATTCTTAAAATGTGAGTTCTGGCTGAACGTTGTCACTTTTTTGGGTCATGTCATGTCTAGTGAAAGGATCATGGTGGATTCGCAAAAAATTACAGTGGTTATGAAGTTGCCTAGAGCCACGACCCCGACCGATATTCAGAGCTTCTTGGATTTGGCTGGCTATTACATAAGATTTATGGAAAGTTTCTCTTTTATAGCTACTTTGTTGACTATGTTGACTTAGAAAATGGTAAAGTTCTTGTGGTCTGATGCTTTTAAGGGTAGTTATGAGAAGTTGAAGGTTAAGATGACTTCCGCACCAATTTTGACCTTTCTTGAAGGCACTGATCGTTTTTTAGTCTATTGTGATACATCCTATGTAAGGCTTGGGTGCATTTTGATGCAGCATGGCAAGGTGATAGCTTATGCCTCTAGACAGTTGAAGGTGCATTAGAAGAATTATCCAAATCATGACTTAGAATTTCTGGTTATGGCATTCACGTTGAAACTCTAGCATCACTATCTGTATGGCATACATGTGGATATCTTTTTTGGTCATAAGAGTCTGCAGTATATGTTTACTTAGACAGAGCTGAATTTTAGGCAAAGGAGACGGCTTGAGCTTCTCAAGGATTATGACATGACTCTTTACTACTATCAAGGTAAAGTTAAGGTGGTTGTTGATACGTTTAATAGGTTATCTATGGGAAGCCTGTCTCAAATCGATGAAAGGAAGGGGTAGTTGGTGTTGAAGGTGGTGGTATGTTTGTGTAGAAGGTGGAACTGTCATGATTTGGTGCTAAAATACATGAGAAGCAAGTATTGGATCCTATCTTAATGAGGATCAAGGGTGATATAGGTAGGTAGAAGGTGATTTCCTTTGAGATTAGTAGTGATGGTACCTTATGGTAGCAAGGTAGATTATGTGTTCCAAATGTCGATGGATTGTGAGGGAGGATCTTGGATGAGGTGCATGATTCGTGCTATGCTATCTATCTTTGTTTAGTAAAATTGTATCATGAACTTAAGAAAACTTATTGGTGGAATAATATGAAGTGGGATGTGGCTTGTTTTGTGGCTAAGTGCATGGCTTGCCAATAAATGAAAGTTGAGCACATGAGGCACGAGAATTGTATCAAGAAATTAAGTTTCCTGTGTGGAAATAAGAGGTGATCACTATGGATTTCATTACTAATCTTTTTCGATCTCATAATTAATTTTATTTGGTTTGGTGTATCATGGATAGGATGACAAAGTCTGCTTACTTCTTGCCAGTGCGAACAAATCTTTCGGCAGTGGATAATGCGAGGTTTTACCTCCATGAGATTTTGAAGTTGTATGGGGTACTTATTTCTATCATCTTGGATTGTGGCATGCGGTTTTCATCACACTTTTGGCGGTTGTTTCATAAGGGTTTGGGGACCAAAGTGATTCTTAGTACTGCTTTCCACCTGTTGATAAGATAGGAAAGTAGAAATGACTATACAGACATTGGAAGATATGTTATGTTCTTGGGTCATTGACTATGGTAGTCATTGGGTTGAGCATTTCCCTCTTATTGATTTTGCAAATAACAATAGCAACCACACTAGTATTTGGATGGCCCCATTTGAAGCTTTGAATAGTATGAGGTGTATGTCTCCTATTGGGTGGTTCGAGGATGGTGAGGTGGAGATGTTTAGCCCAGATTTAGGTCACCAAGATGTGGAAAAGGTAAAGGTGATTCCCAATAGGTTTAAAGCCACCCAAAGTCGCCAAAGGTCCTATGTGGATATAAGGTATAGAAAGTTAGAGTTTGATGTTAGGGATAGGGTGTTGTTAAAGGTGTCTCCATAGAGGGAGTGATACGGTTTGGAAAGAAGAGTAAACTCAGTCCCTAGTACATTGGTTCATACTTTATTTTGAGAAGGGTTCGCAATATTTTTCATGATTTGGAGTTGCCCTCTACTTTAAGCTCCATTCACCTGGTGTTCCATGTTTCTATGTTGAGGAAGTATTTTGGTTATTTGTCACAGATTGTACCTACCTAGGATATGGGTTTTTTGGATTCCTTCTGATGTGAGGAGGTCCCGATTGAGATCTTCGATCACCAGGTTCGTTAGTTGTGGACCAAGGATGGAGCTTCAGTAATGGTTCTGTGGAGAAACCACAAGGTTGAAGAGGCTAGTTAGGAAGCTGAAGAGAACATGAAGTCCAAATATCCATTTTTGTGTCCAGCTCTAGGCAATCTTGCTTAAGGTATATGTTGCTCTTACCATTTTTGTTTTTTAACTTTGTTAAGGAAAAGGTTGATTACTTTGGCCTCTTTGTTTTCTAATTTGGCTAAAGGTTAGAGTAGAGATTTTTAGGGGTTTAATCATTCCAATCAATGCCTAGTTCCATCATTTGGGGATGAAGGATCCAAGTGGGAGAGAATTGAAATATACTGAATTTTGTTCGTTGGAAAATTTCCTTAATTTTGAACTCACTGTCCAAGTAATGACTCACCATATGATTCATATGGTATAGGTATGGGCCAGATAACCCTTGTCATAGGGAGTCCAGTAGATGGTGTTTAGGATTCTACTACTACTATAATTGGGATGGTACGAATCATTAGGGGTGGTGATGGTTCTTTAGGTCGGTCCCTTAATCAAATTAGTATCTTAGTGACTTGACTTGGCCATAAGTACGAGTGGCTCACTAAGAGTCATGAGGATAGGTTACAGATGGTATGGTTGAGTCGTATGTTGTCCAATTGCCAATCCCTTAGGGTTCTGTCTTGGGTAAAATGTGACCCTACAAGTCGTATAGTTTGGTCATGAGTGGGGGTTAGGGAGTCTTATAGTATATAGTGTATGGGTGTCTAACTCACTGTCTTGGTGATGACTCAGTGGTATAAGGTATATGTTGTGGTCATGAGTCACGGGATCGACTTGTTACCACCTACGGTATTTTTGTAGTTTTAAGTTAGGGGCATTCTAGTTATTTCTCTGTTTTGACCCCTTTTGAGGCTAGGACTTAAAACAACCTATGGTATTTCATTAACCTATTATTCTTAATCAAACACTCTTAAAATCTCTTTCAAACTCTCTTTTAAGCAAAAGGCTAGGGTTTCATCAAGATAATCAATTAAGGCTTTCAAGGCTAGTTTCTCTCCGTCTTCCTTGTTATCAAAGGCATGTGACTCTTCCCGCATTGTTATTTTACTACAGGCATATGTTTTAATGTATGATTTTCGTGGTTTTGCTATGTTTTTGAAAAAAAGGTTAGGGATTTTGGTTGCTCATGTATGAATATGGTTTCTCATGGTGTAATTATGGTTTTCCATGATTTAATTATGGTTTTCCACATGTGGGTGTTTCGTGATTGTGATTTAATTGAGGGGTCATGGTTGTGCCCCAAATTGGATGATTTTGAGTTTGATTATGGCATGCCCTGAACTTGTTCATGAAATTGTCAATTTAAATGATTTTTTCACATACTTTAACTATTCTTTGAACTTTTGCATTGCATAAATAGTAAATGGAACATAAAATGGTTTGGTTTGTTTCACGTGACTTTTGAAAGGCCTTGGTGGCCATGGTTTAATTATAAATGGTTTTGGTTTAATTGGCAACGGTGGAGTCTAATATGGTTAAATGGTTTATATGGCACATGGTAATAGACTTACAAGATCTAATTTTGGTATATCGATACCAATGGTTAATGCTGAATTAAATGACTCTTTGGTAAATGGTTTGGTTCTATGTAAAAGGTCTAATTGGGGTTAAGGAGGGTTGAGTAGCAAAGTCATGTAAGGTGGGGGTCCCGAGGTAACCGACACTGGAAACTTAGGTTTTTTGATGTAAGGGTGGTCTTGTGCATAATGTCACCTATATATTTCAGGAGATTTGCTAGTCATCTTAGGTTTTTTTTTCTCTGATGGTGTGGCTAACACGCACTAGGGCCCTTCCAGCAAGGGGAGCTGGACCCATATAGCCCGTGGGTAGTTTTAGGATGGTCAAGCTACTCAACCCATGTAAAGGTTTTAAATGCATGATAAACCTTGTTCCTTATCATGGCATGGTGTATATATATATATGTGTGTGTGTGTGTATGTGATTGCATAATGGTTATTTGATTTTATTTTTAATGGTGACATTATTTTACCTTTATCCCTGTGTTAAATGCTAGCATTCTAACCGTCTTTGGGTGCTGTATCACCATGCGATGCAGGAATTGGCCATACTATCATTCCTCTTACTCACTGACTTGGATTTAGGGATAGCTTTGTGTCATATTGAAGTGGTGAGCTTTCATACTTCTGAAGACCTAATTTCATGGTATGAACTTCTTTTTATTTTTCTTATTTCATTGGATTTGGTTTTGGCAAAGATAGAGGGCATATAATGGCCGGATTTTTCTTGATTCTAGTTAGGGGCTTTGCCAAACAACTATGGGTATGGGCGGTGTTGGTATTAGTGTTTGCCTTAGTTTTGGTATTGGCATTGGGATTGGCAATGGTTGGTTAATTGGCTTACTATCATGTATTTATATTTATATAGCCTTATCCTTGTTAGATGTTTGGAATTCATTCGACATAGGGAGTGGAGTGGTTAACTGGTGGGTATTAGGGGTGATCTCCAGTCAAGGTTGGAGTTGGGATACCCGACATGTCTAGGCCCCAATTTGAGTCGTGTCAAAGCCTATGGTATTTTGTGTACATTATTGGAATGTCGTTTTTAGTGTGTGTCTTGTAGTTGGCCCTGCATTAACATGCATGATTCTATTGATTGTGGGACTTCTTTGTTGTGAGGGTATATGGGTTGTGTTTCTAGTTTCTTTTTTTTTCAAGTAGTGTAACCTGTATATGTGCATGATTGTTTTTTGCTAATGTATAGCCATATCTTTATTCCCTTTTGTCATATTATTGTGCTACATTGATATACACAGTTAGTTATGAAATGTTAAAATTTGAGGGGGTAATGTTCTTGAGCTTAAATTTTACTATTGACTGCCATAGGTATCTTGGGTTTCTCCTTGTTAAGTGTCGTTGGGTTGTTTATTTTGTTTTTGTTCCTTGAGACATGCAAACATTTTTAGTTGAGGATGTTGATGTGCTACGGTTGCATAGAATTTTTGATGCTTAAAACTGCAAAAATATGTAGTTACTTAGGTCATTTTGGTAGATATGATGTGTTTAGTATTGTGTTTTGCAGGAAGCCGGGTTTTTGGATCTAAACAAGAGAAAGAAGTGAAAATTAAAGATTAGGACCACCTACACGGACACCTACGGCATATATGGTGTAGGTTGCAGAACAAGTGTCAAAGAGTTGAGTTTCAGAGATTCAGAAGTTGAAATTTTGGCCCTGCTACCTACGATGAGGCACCTAGGACCTGTAGGTACTACCTATGGCCCGTAGGTGATAGTGTAACTACCATAAGTCAAATTTCAGAGATCCTACAAATGTTTTCAAGACCCTGTCACCTATATGGGGCCACCTACAGACTATAGGTGCTACCTATGGCCCGTAAGTTGCACCGTTGGTGGCCACCGACTCCCTTTCCTCTTTTGTTTTGGAAAGGTTTCCCAGGAATTTGATGTAATCTACGAATTCCATGGATTGTTTCACAACTATGAGCGATTAATTCCCTTAACTAGGGTAGTAGGAACCCTAGAAGAATAGCAAAGTAGGGGAAGTGCCACATTGTTCCAAACCAATATCGTTGTATGTATTCTGATCATCTTCAGTTTAATAGATTTCTTAACTATTACAAACATAATAACCCACCTGTATTCACTACTTATTTCAAAAGAGAGGCAGATATTAGGAAAAGAAGATCACGATAGTAATTTGAAATTCACCTCCATCTTATAATTATGCCATATCAGCTAATTAACTTGAGACTCAAAAGGTAATAGCTATCTGGGATCTAGGTTAAGGGTTAGAAAGGAGACACCCTGATAATCAAAATGTATAGAGCAAAATTCACTAAAGGCGTTCACGATACGATTAGTGATACATAACTTATCAGATTCTTCATGCAAGATATTGGGTTAGTTCTATTATGCATAATAAACCTATAGAGTTCGAAGACAGTGGAAACACAAGCCTAGTGTTCATTTTAGATAGTTTACGATAAAAATCATTTAAGTTTTGTCACTTTTTACTGACTACTGTAAGTCCCCCTATTTAATTTTCTGCACTGTCCGGCTACTTCAGCAAGTTTTAGAGAGTTCTGACCTAATCCATGTGAGTTCAAAACAAACCTAGTTGGGTTACTATATTTTGACATAAAGTATTGTATACTTCAAAGGTTGTGTAGTTTTTGGAGACATTAATGTAACTGCGGCAATGTCGCTGCAGTGTCAAACCTTTCAATGTAACGATAGTTAGAAGTAGGGCTGGCCTAGTAAGTCTTTAGCCACATATTTTCTAGCTTAAAATTTGATTATAATGAAGCTTGAAACATATATTTGATCAAACTATATTTCCAGAATGACTTTTAACACAATAATGAAATAGTTCATTACAATAGATACCAATTTACCCGTTGTTTGTCCCTAAATGGGCATAGCAATTAGGAGTTAGATCTTTAAAAAGATTCTCATACCCAAGCATATAAAAAGGTTAGAAATTTTAAAAAAATTCCCACCTATTTTTAATTAATTCAATAACATCTTATCAAACCTTTTCCATATAATTAGCACAAAACAATTATCCAATTAGCCCGTACTACAGGCCACTAAACTTAAGGCACAACATACAATTGCTATACCCTAAGAAATATGATTCATGAAAAAATTTATGTAATAGGTCATCTAAAATACCCAAAAAACACATAATATCACAATGTGGAAAAGTTCAGAATGAAAATGGAACTCCACATTAGCCGTCACTATAGCGAGTGATTTATTGTCGTAGTGAAGTTCCTGCAGGAGTTGATGGGTCGCTATAGTGATGCTCAATTGATTCAAATGGGGAATTGGGATTAATTTGTTCACAATTCTCCAACTTTCAAACTTCTGAAAATATCTTCCTGGCATCAAACTACGGTAATTCTTTACTTGTACGATGTCATTTATACACTTATCATCGTAGATTAGTAAAATTTAGGATAAAATTTTGAAATTTCTATTGGTTGAAATTTTAGATAACTCAAGTTTTTTCCCTTTTAATGGATTCATGAAGTATGCTAGTTTACGTTATGATCTCAATGCTCCTACAACATTCTAGGCAGAGGAATTATGACGTTCATGATAATTTTTGTGCTTAAAATGCATAGAAGATAAAAAGTCATCTTTCCTAAAGATTACCAAGCCATTAGGTCTTAAATTAGGTGTTAATCACTCCTTGTTTAGTATACAAGAGTCTAACAGCTCTCCTTTAAGCCAGATCTACATATAAAACTCAAAAATTTTAAAAGAAAAATTGGAAATCTACCACTAAAATAAGGCAGGACTCTTGGGGATGATGGAATTGCTATAGCGAACTTTTATCTCTACAGTTTCACCGTTGTGGTGATGTGCTGTCTCTATAGTGACATTGCTATGGCAAATAAATCATCACTGTAGAAATGGTCTCACTGTGACCCTACTCCAAATTTTTCAAAGTGATTTTTTTGATTCCTTTTCTTTTCATAGAAACCCTTTTTGGTTTGTAATGATTGTATGACACTTGCATCACTATCAACTATGGCTAACCCAAATGTCAACAAACTCACATACCAATGACTCCCTAATAATGTTTGTTGTACAAAATATAATGAGAGGGGAATTACTAGGAGCTTAATTAATGAGAGGAGAATTACTAAGAGAGGATTTGTCATGAAAGATGTAGCTGACTTGGAGTTCTATGTTATACTATCGATGTTGGACTGGTCTTTAACTAAACCTTCTATCTGTATTCGAGGGGTCAAATATTTTGATGGATGTTACCACCATCAATGAAACTCTGAGGGTAACAAACCCATGAATTGCAACTTTTAAAGCAATGAGGGGTGAGGCTGATCTAAAGTGGTTGGCACAAACTTTAGTATAAAAGGGTCTAGAGAACAAGGTCTGGTGGATGGTTTCATTGGAACTAAGATCATTCTTTTACAGAGAAGGCTTGGATATGGGTGAAATTAGCATCCTGAAGGATTCGCCCTTTAGGCAATGTCACCAACGTGACCTTCCCCTAGCTTTATGCTTTATAAAAGATTGTGATGAATCTAGAATTGTGTATCCTTGACGAGTGGAAATTCTTATACTCTAGAGGAGGTCCCATGAAGAACTTCTTCTTACCCTTATTCATTACTAAGTTAAGCAATTGGGCGACTGTGCCTAAAGAGGAAGATGATTTTATAGAAGAGTGTGATGTGCCCTTTAACCTACTAAAGGAAATAGTTTGTAGGGGAAGTAATAAGAAGATGAAGGTGGGGTCTGAGGGAAAGAGTATTAGGGAACCTAAGGTCACGGAAGAAGAAGACCTACCTAGGGGATCATGCAAATAGTGGAATCAGACTTGGCTATTGTAACGAACATCCTGTAACAACATTACATTCCTTCACCAAGAGTAGATCCCTGTAGTTCTATGGCTCCCCCAAGCCTCTAGGCCTCCTACTCCAATTTAAATTGATTCTATGAGGACCTTCACAAGGAATTGAAAAAAGAGAAGAGAAAGAGTGTCTCCCAAGACCGCATGTTGTCCTGAATATGTAAGACCAAGAATCTTATGTTCAAATGTGTGTCTCTAAATAGTAGAGGCGTAATATGAAGACCTCAGATGTATAGGAGTTATACTTTTTGAGTGGAATGGAGGAAGAGGGCTCCTATTCTTTGAGCTTAAATGAGGATGATGCCTCTAACTAGTTTCTCCGTTCC
Organism: Capsicum annuum; assembly: GCF_002878395.1. Taxonomy (NCBI): domain Eukaryota; kingdom Viridiplantae; phylum Streptophyta; class Magnoliopsida; order Solanales; family Solanaceae; genus Capsicum; species Capsicum annuum. The sequence continues at coordinate 149,565,513 of NC_061121.1, read as the reverse complement.
TCCTTCGTACGTTGTTTTTATGTTTGGTGCCCTAGTTTAGGGTTTGTACTAGACAATCTTTACTTTTCCCACACTTTAAAATATTTTATGTTATTGCAACTTCGATTTATATACTACTAGATACTTATGACGGAATTATGCAGACAATTATGCAACTCTACCTTAGATAGGAGAATCCTTCATGCTGATGTGTCATCATTTTACGATATATTCGATGCTTAAATCATGGAAAGTATGGTTGTTCTAAGGAACATTTATATGGATATAATGTGCTTCTGTGGAGTTTGCAGGGAAAATAGGCTCCGAGTGTTCAAAGTCAGAAAACTGTGAAAATGGAGCCTATGTGTATCAGACAAGCCTTGGGATGAACTATAGGATATACGGACTAATCGCTCTAAGCTATTGTTGGAGTGGATCATAGGAAGCGAAATTATAGTCTACAAAATAACAATATACCATGACCATTGTGTGATAGAATGACCTCTTCTTGAAAGTTATGGGATGAGATCCCGAAAAGAGAAAAATCCAAGTCTAAAATATTGATCACCTACAATGAGCTTGGCCCACTTCCTGATGTTTGTTGTAGCGTCCCACTACCCATGATGACATTCCCATTATAGAGACCTAGTGGCCCGCTATGGTATTCCAACACACCTTGCTGGTAATGGCTATGACATTTAGTCTAGCCGCTATGGCAGTTCCACTATAGCAACATTGGGGACTCTAAAATGGAGCTTAGGCAGTAACTCAGGAGAATTTTTAAATTTTCCCCCTTTTACAACACAACCTTTGTTTTCCAATAGCATGCATTTATTCTATGATAGCACACACTATAACTAGCATGATATACACCCAAATTTCATTCTGAAAGTTTCTATAGATCATTAAACTTCTTATCTATCATGTCACACCTATAAAATCAATAAACAAACCACCACGAGACACAAAGGGTTTTCTACACCATACAACATTATGATTTTATCTGAACTCACTCTAGACTGAGATGTTATCAGCTCTCATCCTAAGGTAAACTCTACCCATACACTTAACCACTAATAAGTGCTATAAAGAACATAACAGCATCAAATATTACACCATGTTTTCCCCTTGGGATATTCAGTTATTACCTTTTTTTCACTCATCAATAGGTAGCATAAAAAATTAAATCATGTGAAGTACAAACACACCATTACGTATTTCATTAACACATATATTATCTACTAGAACTCACATCTATTTGGGTTAGGATTACACAAGAATAATTATATATATTCACTAAACACATAACTTCTTGTCATAATATAATTTTTCAAGTCATGATGGCACCTACTATAACCCACTAGTAGGTAAGCCAACCTATAGTCTAGAACTACTAGTAACAGACTACTAAGATAAATCAAGGAAGAATGCAAAAAAGAAGTGTCCAAACCTAGTGGAATCAATATAAGACCTTCTAATGTAATAAGATTACAAAAAGAAGTACTAAATGAATTTATTGATACTACCCATCTCTAAATACAACACAGAGATTAGTCTAGTACATAAGAGGGAGAATAGTAATACTCCTAATGTCAGGAGCTCATTACAAGTCTCTAAACCATAGATGCTCTGCATGGTGCACACAACAATGGAAAAAAATCGTACTATAATCTACAGGCTACAGAAGTGTAGTATGAGTAAAAACACATAGTACTCAGTAGGAAATTGATGATTGAGCTAAGATAATGCAAATATAAATAACATGTTATTAGGAATATAAAATACACCTAAATATCCAAAAACCTTACATAGTAATGCTACGGAGGTAATAAGGATAAATATCCTATTTTAACCATACTCAGATACCTAAGCACCATATCACACATCACTGGCCAATGTTCAAATAAAGGACAGAAAAGGATATATATATTTACATGTATACAAGTCCAAGGAATGGATATACAACATGGACAGTGAAGGGGAGGAAGGATATACGATAATACCATAACTACTATAGATAGATACGTATACAAAAACAAGGCTAACTCAAAGGTACAACCTAAGAAGTCACAATAGCATCTCAAGGCGTCCTAATCATAACAAGAACTAGTGCTAACATAATTAAGGTCTCCAATCCATATGTCTAAACATGATATACTTATCCATAATAAAGCAACCATAAAGAAAAGATCCAAAATTAAACCTCGAATATCAATACCAGTACAATAATTGACCTGTCTCAAACTGATCATAATAATGACAATAACAATATAAAATAATGGACAAGCTTAGATAAACAATACCTAAACTTGGACCTATATCCCAAAATATCTAAATCATCACAAAAGACACAGTAAGAAATACTCATTACCTATACCTATGTAACCCCTCAAAAGCCTGATAGATATAGGCGCATACTGATGATAGGTGATCAACGCTTAAATTATACCTCAATTGAGGATGTAGCAATCATTGTCAAGTAAAGTAACCCAACTAAAATTTGGTCGAACCCACAAGAAAGATGTTGTATTATATCTCTCGCTTACTGGAACACAATGGGATAAATAGAAAGTAAATAGGGGGTTTGTATAACAATCACGAATAAGTACAAACATTTAACTTTGACTATAATCAATCGGTGACTAACACTAGGATTATGTACCCACTGGCTTCTCAAATCCATAGGTTTATCATACTTTATTAAACCAACCTAGTATGTTTCATGCAGAATCCGATAAGTTATGTACCATCAACTATCTTGTTGACTCATTGACGAATTTCACCCTTTACCTTTTAAGTCTTAGGATGCTGCATTACTAATCTTTATTCTCTATTTCAGTTAACTATTACCTTTTGAGTCTCAATTTATAAGATGATAGATAACTATCTTACATTGATAATACTAATTAGCCTAAATTGACAGTTAATCTTCAAATTACTATTATAGTTATCTTTTCCTAGTCACTACTCCTCTTGCGGAGTAAGTAGTAATAATCTAGGCAGGAACCTAAGGTTTGAAATCGCTAAGACATCTATCAAATCGAAGATAATACAATACATGCAAAGATACTAGTTTAGAACAACCTAGCACTTCCCTTAATTCATCAATATATTAGGGTTCCCACAACCCTAGCTAAGGGTTTTAGCCACCCATACTTGTGAAATAATCAATGGAGTTCATAATGAAAAGCATTAACAAATATCACAAAGATCAACAAGTAAAACGCCAAGGCCAATAACTGAATCATAAACCAAAATCAAGAACAAAGTAATCCCAAGATCAAAATCTAAATATTGGAATCAAATATAAGTTTGTAAGTGTTAAGAGTGTGTAACCTAACTACAAAATGTCAAAGGGATACATTTAGGATACAAGGAAACCCTAAAAATTAAAACCCAAACAAGAGAGGAAAATTAATGTTGGTGGCCACTTACTTAGATCACATACGGACCATATATAACATACAGAATGTATGTGGCCCTAGGTAAGTGCCATACCTCCAGCACATCACCTGCAACTCTGTAAACTTAGACCTCTATAACATACTTTTGTTACATACAGATTGTATGTGCCACATACAGACCATATGTACCACAGTAAGTGATAGAGTCATCTTTTTCCTACTTTTAAGCCTCTGGACTTCATGTTCTGACACATACTTAGGTCACCTAAGCCCGGTAAGTGGCACATACACCCAGAATTGCCTCTGTAAGAAGCTAAAAACTTCAATTTTCATCTTTTCTTCAGTTTAGTATCCAAAACTTGATTTCCTTCAAACATACCTAAAACACATCATATCTCACAAAACAACCTAAGAAACTTGCATATTTTTATCATTTAAGCATTGAAAGTGCTATAAATCCATAGCATATCAACACCCTCAACTTAGAACATTTATATGTCCTCAAACAACATAACAAAATAAAACAAAAACATGATGCTTAACTAGGAGAATCAAAGTTATCTAAGGAAGTCAATCATTACTTTAAGCTCAAACATGTTACTTCTCTCCTATTTGATCAAGTCAAAACCAATTGTGTATAAATATGAAGAACAATGATGTGACACAATGGGATCAAGATATGGCAATTATATTGGCAACAGAAAACCATTCTTATATACAGGTTACACTACCCAAACAAGTAAGCAGCTAGCAATACAACCCATGTGTCTTCATAATAAAGAAGTCCCACCCACTCATATGGAATAATTCATGCCAATCCAGGGATGGTCAAGAGATACGATCAAAAGAGAAGTTCAATCAATATGCGTCAAATACCATTGGCTTGCCCTTTTTTTCTTTACCTTAGATTTCAGTCAGTAAAGTTAGGATTACTATAGGACATTATTTGGCTTATAATGTAGGCTTGGGGCACTGGTATGGTACATATGGATATATAAAGTGACTAAGCCTCCTTGGCACTACACTGACGTTGGGATCCATACTTTGACCAATTTCCTTTTTATTCCACCCTTATTTCTCCTTTTTTATTCTTTAATGCACATTCAGGTTGGGTGTGGTTTTTTTTATTCATTATTTTTCTTTCTCTTTTGTTTTCACTTTTTTCTTTTTCTACCACACCTAGCCTTACTACATTTTTATCTTATTTTGCCTTTTTCCATACACCCTTTACATCATTCACTCCTATAATAGCCACCCTCAACTTAGGCCATTTGCCTAAGATGAGGTGTATAATGTCCAAGGAGGACCAGGGCCAAAATAGGTTCATTACAAGACAAATAGGAAGGTGAAATGTGAAAATAGAAAAATAAGCTATAATGCTCAAAAGGGATCAAGGGATACTTATTCATACATGGAAGATCATTTAGGTTAATAGTGGACTAATATATAAAAAATGGACTATGATCATTTCCTGGCAACTATTCTACAACCTAGGAATGACTAACCAGACAAGTTTTGGATTTAATACACAAAAGGAACTAGGTAGCATCTCATACACTCATGGCACATAGTCACATCACAAGCTACTACCTATCAATTTCATGCATAAGTTAACTATGATAATCATGTCCCTAATCTAATGCCATACCAAGATCCACAAAGGTCACACATATATACATTCACATAGTTCTAAAACCAAAATTTTGAGAGGTATTATTTTTTTCCAAAATTAATAGAAAAACATAAAAACTGACCTAAATACTTAAAAATCTCCTAATTACATAAAAACAAACACAAAACAAAACAAAACACATCAAAACACAAATTTTAACTCAGACATACCAATTTTGCAACCATACACGGCCAACAGAAAAGAAGAACAACAACAAAAACTCATGGTGGTTATGGTATACCCCATCCCCAACTAAGAAATATACATTATCCCTAATGCACTAAAATAATGTAAAGTAAAGGGAATAGGGACATACCTGGGATACACTAGGTGTCTGTCTTTGGATCATCCCTCAATGAAGGTATCTGGACTGGCAGAGGTAGTGGTGATGGTGCCAGTGAATTGCTAGAAAATACACCCGCAGCTATCTCAACATGCCTCTGACTATCAGTTACTACAGTCTCCTGTGAATCACGTCTATCCCATTTTAAGGGCCTAGTCAAATAGAATACTAGGATCCTTTAGGTCACCTCTCAACCTCTCTTGGTCTTAACTACCGATACCACCTCATTATTCCCTGTGAATAAGTGAAACTATTTAGGCCCAGGTGTGGAGGTACTGGCTTAACAAATAGGGTTACAACTAGAGGAATGGATGACATGTGGTTCTTAGTAAGAGAGTGTACTTTTAATCTAAGTACATCCACCTCCATCCTAATATCTCCTAGATCTAACGTCTTAATATTACTAAACTAGGCCAATACTCGAGCCTCAAAAGTGTTTATCCATGCATGAAACTCTGCTTGTATCTCTAACATTATAGCCTAGTGTATAAACTCTAATATAGCCTCAACCATCTCTTGTGTAGTTTGGACCTACGGCCGAACCTCTTCATATAACATAGCCACCTCAGCATCAATATTTTGTAGCCGAGTGTCAATGACTCTTTGACTATGCACCATGCTCTATAAGAACTCGGGTAAAACAAACATCATACCTGAAGCAGCAGCTGAAGTGGATCGGTGAGAGGGCTCTGAAGATACACCAACAAGCTCTTAATTTGAAGTCGAGGCTGATGAAGATGTAGTTAGGGTCTCCACACCCTATGTACTTAACTCTGGGGCCTATCTCTACTCTCTTATCTTAAACTCCATACTAACTCTCACATCACCTCCTTATGTATCAATAACCTCCATAGAAATAGATGGGCCCTTGGATGGGGTTGAAGGAACTATAGTGGGAGCATGGGGTCTCTTGGCAAGGTTTGGGTGTGTTGGGTCCTTCATTATCTTAGTCTGTGCCACATCTATTGTTGCTAGTCTCTTATCTTTACCTAGTATCTCTAGCATGCCAAACTTATCACATAAACTCTGTATAACACATGGGAATAAAAAAGTTATAGTATCACTAAAATCTCTCTTAAGGAGCTCATATCGGATAATAGTTACAAAGTTAATATCATATCTATCCATCATGCTCGTATTTAGTGCAGCTCCATCCCAAGATAATACATTTTTTATTGTAGTCGATCACAATCTATTTAGAATAAGAAACTACTAAAAATTCATGGCAAAAGTTAGTGTCACCCTCTTAATCAGACCCTGCCCCCTCAATCCAAGGTGTATCATCACCAAGAGGTGAAATATAGTTAGCAACCCATCTCAAGTCTCTCTCTTCTTTGCTAGTATTACACATAATGTGTCAGTCTCATGAAACTCTCAATCTATAATCACACTCTATTATGGATGCTGGAGCATCTTAATCTAGCCTAAATAGAACTCGACAAATGGCCATTACTGAAAAATTAACCATAACCTCTGTCACACGAGTCTGCTCAAGCTAAGTCTGCTTAACATGCCTCAAAATAGCCCTACCTTTTGGAATAATCAATTATACAATGGAATGGTATGATGCATAGAATTCGTACACCAAGGTCATGTTATAAGAACCTAGGGGTCTGGTTATTTACCCTAATTTACAACTCTCAAAGCCTACCCGCAACTATGGTGCTCTGCTCAAACCAGACAGCTCTATCCTACACTTCTCATAAATACCCCTCTTAGGTTTGTTGGTCTTGGTAATAAAACTATCTCTCTCATATAGCATCTGAATCCCCTTCATACACCTCATAGGTTTACCTTATTAATAAGTTCCTCTGAGACCTGCATGGAGCTAGAAGTCTGACCATGCTAAGTTTGTATCTCTGAATTAGGAATTGGCACATGATGTGTAGCCTTTCTTTTACCCTCCTTATCTTGGGGTACTACTAATGACTGCTCCTCATCTGTTTTATCAGACTAGTCCTGTGACCTCTCCTCAGACTAGGGGTCCTATGTAGCTTTTGCAGGAGCTAGAAAGAGACTTAGACTCTACCTCCTCATCATCATCATCCTCATCCCTCATCATCATCATCATTATCACCACCCTCAACAAGCTGGGGAGAGTGTAGTGGTGATCTCTAGGCCAACTTTATCCTTGACTTAGATATAAACTGGATAGCCTCAACCTAAGTCCTAGGCTAAGTAAAAGTTGTTCTCTTCATCCACTAAGATTTCTCTAGACCCTTTACACCTAATTTTGCCAAAATATTAGATCAGCTACAGCATGCTTCTGGCCCCTAGTCACTTGCATTGTCCTCCTCTGAGTTACTTCTCTAGGAAGAGTCATTCCATCTTCTAAAAGGTGTAGCCTTTTTCTTAGGTGCCATTTGTACCTGAAAAACAAGTGTTAGCATCCAAGAAATCATGAGGGATTGCAAAATTTGAAGAAAAACTTCAAATTCAAAAACCTTAAATTCTTCCTCAATTTTGGCATCCTATAACTTATACTTAGTCCCAACAAGTCCAATATGCACACATTCACCTATAATCAACTTTTCAATACAAACCAGCATTCAAAATTTTTGGTATTCCTGTCCCTTTTAAAATTCACCTATTGTTTAGATCATGATTTTAAGGTCTAGAGAACAATGGCCCACACTATGGTTTTTACGCTAATTCAAGGATTCTATATACAACCATGATGGTTTCTAAGTATTTTACATAAAAATAAATATACCATCTTGCTTATTTGAAGTTTAGCATAAGATACTACTATTACGAGCCAAGAAATTACCCATTGATTCGAGAACCGATAATGAACTATGAAGAAGTGAAATAAAACCTAAGCTTGAACGTGTATTTAGTTCTTTAGGATAAGTTGGTACCAATAATAAGTAACATTTTTGCCTTTTCTAAAGTGTTGATAAGTGGGTAGTTGAATTTTAAGATGAAAGAGCTAATTTTGAGGATTTCTAAGTTAAAAATGAATTGTGAGGGCTCAAATAGGATGGGGAGGGGGGGTCAGTTTAGGGTTAATCTAGGCCTAGGTGGGCCAAAAAATTTTAAACAAAAATTGGACCCAAAAAGTACCCACTTATGGCACCCACATATGGGTTGTATGTGGTACATATGATCTATATGTGCTCATTACAAGTGGGCTAAAATTTTTAGCCAAATTTCATACTCTCTGGACTTTGTGTTTTAATACTTAATTTACTACTTCTAAGGTTGTAAGTGGTCTTTATGACCCTATAAGTTAGTTCGTAGGTTAAAGTCTAGAAATTCCACAAAAATCCTCAAAATTCCATCTTTTTAGTTAATACACAACTTACTTGGCCCATGTGGAACTTATAGCTTTGCTAAAGTGATCACAAAGTCCCCTTACCAGAAGATTATAATTTGAACAATTTTATGCATTCTAGGCCAGTCCTTATTCTATTTTACTTGCAAAAAAAATAAACTTGAACACTAAAATAGTGGGTTGCCTCCCACCCAACACTTGATTTAACGTTGCAAGCACGACATGGCTAAGCTAATTACTTAAACTTCACCAAAAATCCCATGGTTTGCCTCCCATGAAATACTTGATTTAATATTGCGGCATAACGTGAGTACTCTGACTATTAAGAATTCATCAAGGTACCCAAAGTAATATCTTTTAGGATCATCAATACAATGGATAACCAACATAACCCTCATACGATAGGCTGCTTAATAGTTCTTCAGACGTTGAATATGACTTCTTTGTTATTGACTCTGATCCTGAGCTCCTTCTTTTTCATATCAACCATAGCTCTACCCACGGCTATGAACAGTCTTTCTAGTATGATGGGCATCTTGAAGTCAACCTGACAATCCAAATTGAAAAAATCACCTAGAAAATAAATTTATGAACTTTTACCAATAGATCAAATGAAATACCCACTGGGTTTTTTACTGTGTAGTTTGACATTAACAACTGCATAGTTGTCGGCTTTGGAGGGCTCCCAATTGTTTTAATATAGCCAGTGGTATCAGATTAATGATGGATCCTATGTCACATAAGGCTCTGGTGAATTTGGGTGTCCCAATAATACATGGGGTTATGAACGCATTAGGATCACCCTTTTTCTAGTCTAGAGACTTAGAAGTGATTGCATTGCATTGGTACAATCCATCAACATCATCAAAACTAGCTCTTACTTCTTTGTCACCAATGTTTTCATAAACCTAGCATATCCAGGAATTTGCTCCAAGGCCTCGAGGAGTGGAATATTAAAGCTCAGATCCTTCAGCATCTTAATAATCTTCTTAAACTTTCTTTCCACTTTATTTTGTTTCAATCTTTGAGGAAAATATAGGGGCAGTCATGAAATTTATCTCGTTATACACTCATCGACCTTTTCCTTCCCTTTATCCTTACCAACACTAGCGTCAACACTTATCGCCTTGTCTGAATCTACAGCAGGTGTCTCATCTACCATAGTACTATCATCCTTAGGTAGTTCATCAGTGGAGAATGCGGGATCAATAGTAGATAAACCACTTTGAGTGGTGATATAAAGACAATGACCATCATTTTTTGGATTATGAACCGTGTTACTTAGAAGGGTACCTGGTTTTCTTTGATTAATGTGGCAGACATCTGCCCAAACTACATCTTCAACTGCTTAATTGGAATTACATGAGAGTCAACCTTAAATGTCAGACCTGATATATCAGCCTTAATCTCTTTAAGGCATGTCTTCTAATTCTCTTGACACTGTACCAGTTTTGAAAACAATGCCACCATTTAAAATTTTGTATCATGACTACCTAGTAGAATGTACCTGTTTCCTTTTTCCATATAGTCATCTCTCAATCTCCAGTTACAGTCACACTCTCTACTTTGATCTCTGTATCTATCTCCAAAATAGTTCCAACCTTAGTTTCCTTTCCCTTTTGCTTGGAAACCCATTAATTCGTAATCAAGATACTCAGCCTCCTCTTCCAAATCAGACTTATATGCTCTAAAATCTAAATCTTGTGCACCTACTTCATTGCATTCACCTTTTCAGAATTCACTGCTGCAAACTACTTATCAGCAACCCAATATCGATCCTTTGCTATTAATCTATTGCACCATAAACTCATTAACTGATCTATGGTCACCAAAATCTCTAATAGCAGAAGTTCCAATACCTCTCTCATCCTCCTGAGTATGCCACCCTCAATTAGTTAGAGAGATTTGGTCTTGAATCTCAAAAGATGCTTCCTAACATAATCTCATCAATACTCCACGAATGATTATGTCTAGCGTGGCTCGGGGACTAATGTTCAGGGATCTATAGAATATCTCTTGTAAGTTCATCCCTAAAATATGATTGTTCGACACCATGCTTAACTTCTTCTTAAACCATTACCAAGCCTCGTATATCGATTCTAAATAAATCTATATGAAATTATATATCTCATCTTTAAGTTGCAACATCCTGGCTGGAGGAAAGAAACAGTTTAAAAATTGCCTACACAATTCAGTCCATATGGTTATTGATCCTCTTAGAAGTTCCCCTAACCATAAAGAAGCTTTTACAGCTAACGAGAAGGGGAACAACCTCAGTTTGAAGGCCTCATGGTCTACCCTCAGAATAGTATAAGATGTGTATATCCCAACAAAGTTAGCAAGATGTATCTTTTCTTCATCTATATTCAAGCCAAAAAATATACCTTTAAAGTTCAAAAGTTGGATCATAGTGCTGGTTATGTCAAATTTCATATTTAGGGGAGTGTAGGAGGAAAGAGAGCTCTTATTTATGTTAGCTCAATGTATCCCATATCTAATTCATCATCATACAGCTTAAAGAACTGAAATGTTGGGATCACTTGAGCTTGAGAATCTCGAACTCTAACTTGACTACTGTTAAGTGTTGCGCAAAGATCAATTATCAGTCTTGGTTTGGCTAGCTCTACCTACTGAGCCAACCGGGCTTCCTCAGCCTTCTTTCTCTAGTTAGAAGTTTCTACTAACATCTTCTCTATCTATCTATTAGGAATATTCTATGGATCACCTAGAGTAGGGGAGGTACTACATTCAGATCATCCCAAACCTCTTCAAGTTAGCCTTCACGTACTGGTTCTTCGATCAATCAATTAGGCTATAAAATACTCTCTAGGTTAGGATGTGGTAGGTTTAAGGGTTTTTCTTGACTCCTAGTTTTAAGCATTAACCAGTGTATACCCAACTACGAACAAAAAAGTAACGACTTAAAAACTCCAAAAAAACCTTAATCAATAACTACAACATCTTCTCTGACAACAGCACCAAAAGTTTTGATCAACATTAAAACTACACCTTCAATTAAGGATAAAGCATTTGTTGTGAAGTAAAGTAACCTAACTAGGCTGGGTCAAACCCACAAGAAGACATTGAATTATATCTCTCGCTTACTAGAACTCAATGGGCTAAATAGAAATTAAATAGGGTTTTTAGTAATAATCTTAAACAAGTAACATAATGTAACTTTGGTTGTCATCAGTGGGTGACGAACACAAGGATTGTGTTTCCACTGGCTTCTCGAATCCATGGGTTTATTATGCTTTATTTAATCAACCCAGTACCTTGCATAAAAAATATGATATGTTATATACCATCAATTATCTTGTGGACTCATTGACGGATTTCAACCTTTACCTTTTGATTCTAAGGATATTGGATTACTAATCCTTATTGTAAGACCCTTGAAACTCTGATGATTTCATTTTTTACATCCTCATGTCCTAAACATCCATTTTTTACTTAAATTATGTTAAGGTATGTTAATGAGATATCACAGAAGACTTTCAAAAATTTTGGAAAGGGTTCGGGGGTCATTTTAGAATTTTGAGGTAGTAAGACTCCATGATATTGTTGTGTTATGGAGGATACCCTCCATAATATTAGCGTGGCATGGAGGATATTTTTTCCACACCAAGGCTAAATTTCCATGCAGTTTTGTTTTATTCACTTAAGGTATGGGGCTTTTGAGTCTTTTCACCCATGTATGACCCTTAAACCTAAAATAGACTTATTTTCATTAGTATTTCAAATATCCGTTACTTCCTTTCACTCTCAAGCTCAGAACCCAATAAAAACTCAAGAGTTTCATAGAAGATTTATCACTTAGATTCCAAGCTCCAAATTGATTTCAAATTCTTGTGTGTTTAAGGCATGTGTCTTTTCCCTAAATGGATTTTATGTAAAATCATGTATTTAAATTTTTATCTATATGGTTTAATTATGGATTTTGAATATGGTTTGAGGGTTTTCGAATGGTTATTGCATGAATTCGAATGGTTATTGCATGAATTGAATTGCTATATTATCATAAATTTAAATTATTTAAATATGTGGGTATGGGAATTGGAATGGGGAACATAGGTTTCCCAAAACTTGATCGCTTAATTGTTTGGAATTGGCTTTAACCTTAAACCAATTTGTGAATTTTGATTTGAAACATGGATATATATATAAATTTGTTCACTTGTAAAATCTTTCATTGCATAAAAGGTTAATGGAATGTAAATTGATTTTGAAAGGCCTTGGTAGCCATGGATTGATTTTGAATTGTAACTTTGGAGGCCTATTGAATTATGGGTTAGAGTCCTAGTTGGTTTAAATAGGTTGGAGTCCTATTGGCTGATGGGTTTGAGTCCTAATTGGATAAAAAGTTTGGTTTGGATAATGACATTCTCTTGCAAACTTATTTATTTGGTATGATGATACAATTCAATAAATTCCTTAATGGATGACTCCTTGTTTAAGGGTTGGGAATATGTATAAATGTTTAATTGAGCTTAAAAGGGGTTGTGTAGCTCACTGTGGAAGAGGTCCTAGAAGGAACACCACTAGAAACCATGTTTATCAGCGTGAGTATATATGTATATATATTGGGGGACAGCTTATTGCCATGATGGCTTTAGCATTCCCTTATTTTTCTCTCATTCGTGCAGCTAACACGCATTAGGGCCCTTCTAATAGGGGGAAGCCAAGCCCATATAACTCGTGGGTGCCTTTTTTGATGGTTGAAGCTACATTGTCCAAGTTAATGGATTTAAATCTCATGGTTAAGCTTAGTTCCTTATCCTGGCATCTTATCTATCTGTCTATATATATATACACATATATATGAATATGTGATATGGTTTTGAATAATTTTTAACTAATTTGATCATGGCATTATTTTACCCTTTATCCTTGAGTTACATGCTAGCTCTCACCTCGCTAATTATCCTACGATGCTATATTGTTTCATAATGTAGAGTTCGAAGGCATTTTTTTAACTTCTACGCAGTGATAGATGGATTAGTGCACCTGTCGAGTTTCTTTAAAGTGGTGAGATTTTATTCTCCTAAAAACGTGTCATTTTATTATTAATTTTCCTAATGTTTTAAACCATTTTTTGGATCCATATTTTGGCTATAGTTGGGGGCATGTTCCGACCTAGCTGATAATTCATTTTGTTAGAGGGTTTATATGGACAACTATGGATTGGGAATTGTCGAACTCTTAGAACCCCTACCTTGGTTCATTTATCTATCATTCATTACTGTTTAATTGGATTTTTCTTTGTTATTATTATTTTGTGCTCATAAGGTTAGGTGATGGGAGTTGTCTTTGGTCCATGGTAGACTTGAGATTTCAATCATGGACTGGCCCTGGTACTGTTTGTGACAAGCCTCGTATTAGAACATGGTTTAGAGCATTGTGTGCCCACAAAGCCTTGTCGAGTAGAGTCCTTTTTATGGGTGTGTAGCATGACACACATATAAGGAGGAGGCTATGAGACATTTAGGAATGTATCTCTTTCTTGTGTTCTATTTTCATGCTATAGAATCTAGTGTTATGAAACTTCTATAATTCCTTACTTCTTTATATTTCATATCAGGCCTCCTCAAAGATCTGATGCTCGTAGAAACTCTTCTGGGATCTCTTCCCTACCCAAGGACAATATGGAAGGGACTAGCCCAGTGTTTGGGGTGCTAACCTAGTCTAGGGTTCCGGCTTTAAACTATACTGCCCCATGTGGAGTTATACCACTTCCTACTAGTCCTTCTCAGGCTCCCTGGGCTAATGATTCTCATGCCCCGACACCTCAGAGTGATGTATCTAATGTAGAGTTTCATCGGTCTATTCATCTACTTACTCATTTTTTGGAATCCTGGTCATGCCAGTATAATTATGTGAGTTCTATTGCTCCTTCTTCTAAGGTTACTAGATTTGGCCAATTCATGAGGTTGAATACCCCAACCTTTACTGGGTCTAAGGTGGAGGAGGATCCTTAAGATTTTATGGATGAGATGGAGAAGATATTTTGGGTTATGCATGATACTAATTGTAAAGGCATAGAGTAGGCTATGTACCAGCTAAAAGATGTAGCATATCAGTGGTATGAGAAGATAGAGCAATCGAGGGGTGATGATGCTAAGCAGGCAATGTGGGAGAAATTGTTTGGTGCTTTTCTTGATTTCTTTTGGCCTTAGGAGTTATGGGAAGCTAAGGCTAATGAGTTATTTAATTTGAAGTAGGGCAGGATGTGTGTGAAGGAGTGTGCTTTAAAATTTCATCAATTATCTCACTATGCTCTGAAGTTGGTAGCTAGTATGAGGGCTAGGATAAGGAAGTTTTCTTCGGTCTTGTTGCAGGACTTGGTTTTGGAATGTAAGGATGCTATGATGAATAATGATATGAATATATATATACTTGTAGTGTATATGCATCGGGTTGAGAAAAAGAAAAAAAGCAAGAAGAAATAAAGAGAGGCAAAGTAAGAAGTTCAGGTATTCAGAGCAGGGTGGAGAATGGTAGAATAGGGTGAGAAATGGTTGACAACGGACCAAAAATAAGAATTGGGGAATTTATATTCTTCTTCTAGTGCTCTTTATCCTAATTCATCAGGTGATCGTCCTTTGCAGGATAGCAGTGGGCCTCAGGCACAGGGTGCCTAATCTCAGGCTAGTGGTGCTTAGTCAACCACACCTTATCTTTCTTACTATTTCTGTAGGTAGTTTCACTATAGTCAGTGTGATATGGGGAGGAATTGGTGTTATAATTTTAGATAGCTTGGTCACATGCGGTGAGACTATCCTTCATCCAAGGTAGCCACCATAGCTAATAAGGTCCCGATTGTTACATCTTCAGCTCTTGTGCTAAAAGGTGTTATTTTTAGTTTCAGCACTAGTCAAAATCATATTTATGCTCTTGCTACCCTTCAGGAATTTGAGGCTTCTCCGAATGTTGTCACCAGTACGTTACAGCTTTTCTCTCGTAATGTATATTTTTTGCTTGATCAAGGTTTTACCCTTTCTTATGTGACCCGTTAGGTGGCTATACATTTTGGTTTTGGTCCTCTAATTATTTTTTAGCCCTTCTCTGTGTCTACTATGGTAGGTGATTTTATTGTTTCTAGAAAGGTTTATAATGGTTTTGTGGTGTTTATCTTTCATAAGGAGACATGGGTGGATCTTGTAGAGATGGATATGTTAGATTTTGATGTGTTCTTGGGGATGGATTGGCTCCATTCATTCTATGCTTCTTTAGCTTGTCGGACCCAAAAGGCCAATTTCTAATTCACTAATGAGGGGATGTTGTGACTAAGTTTTCTAAGTGTGCGTTTTGGTTCGATTTTGTGACTTTTCTTATCCATGTTTTCTTTAGTAAGGAGATCATGGTGGATCCGCAGAATGTTGGGGAAGTTAAGAAATGACCTATACCCACGACTCTAACCAACATTCGAAGTGTCTTTAGCTTTACTAGGTATTATAGGAGGTTTGTGCAGAGTTTTTATTCTATTTCTGCCCCATTAATAAATTTGACTCAAAAAATGGTTAAACTCTTGTTGTTCGATGTTTGTGAGGGTAGCTTTGAGAAGTTGAAAGATAAGTAGACTTTTGCGCCTGTTTTGACCCTTCCCGAGGGTACTAATGATTTTGTAATTTATTGTGATGTGTCCTGCATGGGACTGGGTTTTGTGTTGATGCAGCATAGTAAGGTTGTGTCTTACACTTACCGGTAGCTTAAGGTTCATGACAATAATTATATGACACATGACTTGGAATTATTGGTTGTGGTTTTTGCCTTGAAGATTTGGCATCACTACTTGTATGGGGTTCATGTGGACATCTATTTAGATCATAAAAGCTTGCAGTATCTGTTCACTCAGAGAGAGTTGAATCTCAAGCAGAAACGGTGGATCGAACTACTTAAGAATTATAAGATGAGTCTTCACTTCTATCCAGGTAAAGCTAATGTAGTTGTTAATGCTTTTAGCAAGTTGTCTTTGGGAAGCTTGTACCACATTGATAAGAAGAAGTGAGAATTGGTGAAGGACATTAAGCGGCTAGCTAACTTATAAATTTGTCTTCTGTACCCTGATGATGAGGGGTAATTGTTCAAGAGGTGGTAAGATCATCTGTTGGTGCTAAAGTGAAGGAGAAGTGGGTTTTGGATCCCATTCTTATACAGATTAGATATGATGTGGTTCATCAAAAGATTATGGCCATTGAGATTTGTGGTGATGGTACCTTGAGTTACCAAGGCTAATTATTTGTTCCTGATGTTGATGGGCTGCATCAAAGAATTTTGACTAAGGCTCATTGATGCAGCCCGGGCCAGGGCCTTGTCGTAATAGGAATCCCAAGTCCACCTAGGATCGGGAACCACCCCCTTAACACATCCTAACCACCTTATACAGCCTTAGATGAACTCCTAAGTGTATTAGAATTCGTTTGTCCTTATTAGGTTAAGTAGGGAAATATCCAAAATACCCCCACTTAAATCCCATAAAAACCCTATATGGGGTTATGAATGACCTCCTTATGAGTCGTAACCTAGCTTACGGTTGGTACACACCCAATCGTAACCAAATCTTAACCATGGATCAGACACTGTCCAGTATTCGATTCATCCAACCAAGTCGTAACCTCAGCATACAATCCGTACCCATGATCTGTTTCCCTGACAGAATGTAACACCAGGATGATCAAACACTGACCACCTTATGAGTCACCTATACGACTCGCACCTATGACTTACTACTCATACCCTTAAGTCATATCCATTCTAGTGTCCAAGACTATCCCACCAACAAACATTGGTCAGCTTATGAAAGGTCTTCACCACTCGTACCCCAGTTTACGGCTCGTACGATAAGTCATAATGGGTCCAAAGAATGATATTCCTGGAAATTTTTAAGTATCCAAACTTGGGATGCTTCAATCTCCCGCACTAGGAACATTCGTCCACGAATGACGAATAAGGTAGGGGTAACGATACACAGAGTCATTTGCATTATTAAACATCCCTTTAACAAAGTTTGAAAAAAAAAGGCAAAGATGTTAATCTTTCCTTTAAAAAACTCGAAAAATAAACATGTGTTCAAGAACACATACCCTCTGCATGAATATTAGGAGCAGAAAACAAGAGCGGATACTCAGACTTTATGTCCTCTTCCGATTACCACGTGGCCTCTTCTACCTTGTGGTTCTTCCATAGGACCTTAACCAAAGCCACATCCTTGATCTGCAATCGAAGAACCTGCCTATCCAATATCTCAATCTAGACCTCTTCATAAGAGAGAGAATCCAAGATATCCAACCCTTCATAAGGAACAATCAAAGACAAATCACCAACGCACTTCCTCAACATAGAAATATAAAATTTTAGATGAACCAAACTCAAACTATATGGAAACTCCAACTCATACGCAATATTGCTCACTCTCCGCAAAATCTTATAAGGACCAATGTACCGAGGACTAAGATTTCTATTTTTTACCAAACTGCACTACTCCATTCATAGTAGACACCTTCAGGAAAACCTTATCCCCAACTGTGAATTCCAAGTGTCTGCGCCTAACATCCGCATACGAATTTTGACGACTCTAGGCAGCCTTGAGCCTATCCCAAATCTCCTTCACCTTTTCCATCACTTGATGAACCAAATTCAAACTAAACAAATCATCCTTGTTGAGCTCAAACCAACCAAGCAGAGATCTACACCTCCTACCACACAACACCTCAAGCTATTGTTGTAAGCAAACTGTACAAAAGGTAAATGCTCAACCCACCTGCTACCTTAATCAATCACACAAGTTCAAAGCATATCTTCCAATGTCAAAATAGTTCTTTCCGCTTGCCTATCCGACTGCGGGTGGAAAGTCATATTCAACTCACCTTAGTCCCCAACCCTTTCTAGAAAGACCATCAGAAGTGGGACGTAAATTGCATACTGCGATCAGAAATAATCAAAAGGCACCCCATGCAGTTTCACAATCTCTTAAAGATAAAGCTTTACATAATTCTCCGTCGAAAGGCTAGTCCACCCATGCAAGAAATGCACAGACTTCGTCATCCTATCCACAATGAGCCAAATCAAATCAAATTGGTTCCAAGACCAAGGAAGACCGGTAAGAAAATTCATATTAATCTCCTCCGGCTTCCATTCAGGCAACTTAATCTCTTGGTACAAGCCACCAGGCCTCATGTGCTCAACCTTAACTTGTTGACACACTAAGAAATTGGATATAAAATCAACCACGTCTCGCTTCATACCACTCTACCAATAGATCTCCTTGAGATCATGGTACATCATAGTAGAACCAGGATATACAACATAGCGCGACTCGTATGCCTCAGCCAAGATCCTTTGCTACAAACCATCTACATCAGGAATACACAACCTCCCCTAGTACCACAAAGTACCATCGCCGCTAATTTCAAAATTCATCACCTTTTGTGCACCAACGCTACCTTTGTTTTTTATTAAGGAAGAATCCAACATTTGTTTCTCCTTAATATCTACATCAAGAGACAATCTAACCACTTCTTGCACCATCACACCACCATCTTTGGAGTCCAAGAGACAAACCTCAAGATTTTCCAAGCGATTAATATCATTCAATAATTCCCACTTTCCTTCTTCTACATGAACCAAACGACCCATGGATAACCTGCTAAGAGCATTAGCAACCACTTTTAAATTTACCTGGATGGTAATGAAGACTCATATCATAGTCCTTGAGAAGCTCAAGCCATCTCCTCTACCTGAGATTAAGTTTTTTCTGTGAGAACTTACACTACAAACTCTTGTGATCAGAAAAGATATCCATGCGAACCCTATACAAATAATGCCGCCATATCTTCAATAAAAAACAAATGACGAACAACTCCAAATCATGAGTAGGATAGTTAATCTCATACACCTTCAACTGCCTGGAAGCATTGGCCCATTACCTTTCCATGTTGCATCAACACAAAACTAAGATCAACCCGAGATGCGTCACAATAAACCATGAACCCATAATTGCCTTCCAGCAAAGTCAGAACTGGGGCCGAAGTCAACTTATCCTTCAAGTTTTGAAAAATCCCCTCACATATATCCGACCAAGAAAACATAACCTTCTTCTGAGTCAACTTAGTCAAAGAAAAAGTTATCAATAAAAATCTCTCCACAAACCGCCTATAATACCCAACTAAACCCTTGAAGCTCTGAATATCAGATGGAATCGTAGGTCTAGGACACTTCTTAACCACAGCCACCTTCTGCTGATCCACCATGATCCCTTCACTTGAAAAGATGTGACCCAAGAAAGTCACAGCATCATACCAAAACTTGAACTTAGAGAACTTAGCAAACAACCGTTATTCCCTTAAGGTCTGCACCACCACATAAATATAATTAAAATAATCCACCTTACTCATTAAATACACCAGAATATCATCAATAAAGACAATGATGAATAGATTAAAATACTATCAAAACACCCTATTCATCAAATCCATAAACACTATCAAGGCATTTGTGAATCCAAATGACATCACTAAAAACTTATAATGTCCATACCTAGTGTGAAAACCCATCTTAGAGATATCCATCTCCCT
The DNA here is from genome assembly GCF_002878395.1 of Capsicum annuum. NCBI lineage: Eukaryota > Viridiplantae > Streptophyta > Magnoliopsida > Solanales > Solanaceae > Capsicum > Capsicum annuum. Next base: position 149,545,265 of record NC_061121.1, on the reverse strand, counting down.
AATCGTCAACTGATGGTACCCAGACCGAAGATCTATCTTAGAGAAGAACTTTGCACCTTATAACTTGTCAAACAGATCCTCTATTCAAGGGAGAGGATATTTGTTCTTGACCATTACCTTATTCAACTGCCTATAGTCGAAGGACATATGAAGAGAACCATCCTTCTTGTGCACGAACAACACCGGTGCACCCCATGGGGAAACACTAGGATGAATAAACCCTTTGTCTGTAAGATCCTTAATTTTCTCTTTGAGTTTCCTTAACTCAGCCAAAGCCATTCTATACGGAGAAATAGAAAATAGATGAGTGTCCGAAAGTAAATTAATACCAAACTCTATTTCCCTAACCGGACAAAAACCTACAAGATTATCTGAAAAGACCTCTGGAAACTCATTATACAGGGACCAAAGACAAAGGAGGACCTTCTGAATTTGAATCTTTAACCTAGACTAAGTGTAAAGACAACCTTCAGAGATTAACCTTTAGGATCTAAGATAAGACATAAACTTCCCCCTAGACGCTAAGGAACAACCTTCCTATTCTATTTTTGGCTCACCAGGGAACCTAAAGATAACCCTACGAGTTTGATAAACCAAATTTGTATAACAAGAATACAACCAATCCATGCCCAATATTACATCAAAATCTATCATACCCAACTCAAATAGATCTGCCAAAGTATGCCTAGATACCACACATCCCCTATAGACCCATTCAACAATGATCGGATCTTCTATTGGGGAAGAAATAAAAAATGGATCTAAAATAACTTTTGAATCAAAACCAAAATACATAGCTACATAAAAAGTCACATAGAAAAGTATAGAACCTAGATCAAGCAAATAATACATGTCACAAGAGAAAAGTTGTAACATACCAATAACAAGATTAGGTGATGCCTTAGATTCCTGACGAAAAGCCAAATGATACAACCTGTTCCAACCAGTACTTGAACTAGAAAAAGTAACAAAAGCAGATGCCATATCACCGTGCGTAGGAATAGAAGATAAAGCCACTGGAATATTATTCACCCCTACAAGAACCTTGTTAGATAGACAATCCCTGAGTCGATGGCCTACTTGGCCATACTTGAAGCACTTATCCCAACCTTCCTCAAAAAATCCCTGATGAGGACGACCGTAAAACCAACAAGAAGGACATAAAGAAATAGACTGGTGTCCTTTTGCCTGAGACTGAGCTTACTGCACCCTAGAATTATCACTACCATGATGACGCCTGTCGCCTGACTACTGGGGGTAAGGTGCACTAGTAGTAGAGAAGGAAGCAGAACTCCCCAACTTTTTTTTCTTCCATTTCCCACCATCTCTACCACCTTAAGACTGGGCACCTCCTAGATTAATTAACCTGCCCCGCTTACCCTGCCTGTTTTGATATTCCACCTGTCTTCTCTTCTCATCTTCAACCTACTGTATATGAACAGTCAGCCTCGATATGTCCATATCCCTTATGAGCAAAGAAATCTTACTCTCGGGAATCAAATCTTTGTTCATTCCAAAATGAACTTCCTCATCCTCAACCTTATATCAACCAACAAATCATAAGCATACCTCGACAACTAATGAAACTTTAAAGAATACTCCTTTATAGATATTCTTCCTTGCCTGAGGTTCACAAACTTGTCCATCTTAGTTTCATAAAATCTTGAGGAAAGAATCGATCCATGAAGGAATGAGAAAAAGCCTCACACAAACCATCCTCTTCTATATCACCCTTATCTCTGTCCAACTCCGTATACCACAGATAAGTAACCTTTTTGAGTTGATAAGCTGCAAAGTTTACTCTTTCCATATTAGTGGTCCTTATTACCCAAAAGATCTTCTCCATCTCATCAAGAAAGCCTGTAGGTATTCCTCTACCTTTACTCCCATAAAAGTCGGAGGACCCATCTTTATAAACTTTCTAAGATAGCAGCCTCAGCAGATACATTACTAGTCGTACCCCACTCGGCCTAAGTAGCAACTAGTTGGGTAATAGCATGCAGCGACTGATGAAACTCCACAATTGTTATATTTCCCTAAGGGACTTGAGGAGCAATAGAAGGAACTTTAGTACAATCAAGAACAAGACCATGAGATCAAAGATATACTTTAGACGTAGTAGGTACTCTTTTAGCATTATCCCTAGATGGGATGAAAGAATTTCTTTGTGTTTCAGATCTAGGAGGCATGACCTAAAACATAAACAAACACTAACTAAAGGAGATTCCAAGATTGATAAATCAAACTTAAAGAAAGAATACCAAGAAAGTGAAATATTCCTAGATGTATTACAGCCACTCCCTTATAAGTGTGGAATCTACACACCCCTAAAACAGACTCTACTCAACACGACTTTGTAGACACCCAATTGACCATGAACCTAGGCTCTGATACCAACTTGACGTAGCCCAAACCTGGACCTTGTCATAATAGGCATCCCAAGTCCACCTAGGACCGGGGATCACCCCTTTAACCCAACCCAACCACCTTATGTAGCCTTAGATAAGCTGAATTTTGATCATATTACAAGATTGCGCAATGCTCTCATAAAGACTTTGGGATAGGTTCACAACCTTGACGGACTCAACCAAGTCTATCCATACCAAACCAACCATTCATACCATAATAAACCACAGAGAATATGGAAACATAATATGAAATTCAAACCCAAAATGTAATATGATGGAACAGTGAGTAATTATGACTAATGATGCCATCCTTCCTGCTTACTCCAATGCCAAGGATGACACCAATATCGATCCTGCCCATTCCAACCCCCAGAAATACCACAAAGCCTCTATCCAAAAGAATAAAAATATTTGATTGGAACTTTCCCCCAACTATGGCCATAACTAATATTCAAAAAGAAAATAAAAAGTCTAAGAATGTCCAATATGAGATGATGCCTTCCAAAAGGATAGAATCCTTCCACTTCAAAACAATAAGTTGTCCCCGAATCAAGTACTACAAAGAAGCAGTCGAACGCTTGGTTTCTGCATAGCATGGGTATACAACCTCCAGTAGATAGGTTAATGGGTGAACACTATCATGAATCTCGAGATAAGGATAAAGTAATGCCATTTATCAAAACGAAGTGACAACCATCCAATGCAAAAAAACCATACATATGTATAATTGTTGGGATAAGAGATCGAGTTTAGCATGCCATTTAAAACCTTAACATTGGTCATGTAGCTTAGCCGTCGTACCACCCATAAGCCATATGGGTTCAGCTCCCTCTGCTAAAAGGGTCCCAAAGTGTGTAGCCGCACGACCAAGAAATAACCTTGGGATGACTACTACATCCCTCTAATATAAATGTGATACTCACATGTGGCCATCGAATACCCCTTATATCGATAAATATGAGTTTCCAATTTTGATTCTCCCAGGATTGCCTCCTTCCACAATTTAGCTAACACTCTCCGCCATTAATTCCCAATTAAAACCAAGTCCAAACAAATAAATTATCCACTTATTAATCAAGCCTATTTTATAAATGTCATGACCCGAATCGGGGCCTTGGCCATGACGACCATCCAAAACTATGAAGGCCCGGACGCCCTACTCTCTCTAGTAATCATGCATATTATTCATTAATTATAATAGAAGATGCGGAATTACATATCATTACGGAAAAATTCCCATACTCTGAGTTCACTTAAACTATGAAAATGGAATCCAATATCAACTACACAATATCTAAACTAGTCCGCGAAATCTCTACTACACCTGAAAATGACAACTGTTTGAAACTGGGACAAGGCCCCCAGTGGATCTAAACCAAAATAAATGACATACTCTGAAATACATAGGCCTTCCAGAATAAAGAAGGCTAACCAACTGCACACATCACTGCTGTCTGAAAACTCTATGGCCTAGCAGGACCTCTGAACTGAGCTTTAGACCCTGGGAGGAAGGGGGGTCAATAAAAATATACTGGTACGCAGAGCAAATCCAAAATAATTTATTTATACATAACATAAGTGAGAGCAATTCATAAAATGTTTTACATATAATATATGAAAACACATGGGCACGTTTTAAAGACCTTAAATATTTCTTTGAAACAATGTCTCACTCTTTGTCTTACTTTTTAGCTAGATGGTACACTCTACAATCTGTAATCCACGGGCTATATAGAATCCGCCCTTGAATTGGCGGCCAAGCCCCAAATCTAAGTTTGTCACAAGGATTGGAATATCTATAAGGAGGACACGCAAGATAACACAGAAGGGTGCCAAAAGCCCTAATCAAGCCAGCATGTCATGGTAGTGCACAAGATTACAAAGCAGGGAACTTAACCATAGTCCCAATTTGGACAATATGAATCAAGGTACACAAGATCACAAAGCATGGTACCATAATCTCGTGTTGGCAAATCATAGTTTCTAGCATAGAGTCTTTCAACTCGTACTTTCTTCGAGTAACCATCTAACTCTCTTTAAGACCATTTTTAACTCTTTAAAAATATGTATTCCTTTTGAACAACATCTAAAATCATACTCTGAAAACATACTCTGTTATGGCATATATACTTATTGTATCGTCATATTACTGACTTGTAAGTCACATCTCTGAGCTATCTATAGCATATTATCATTATTTCTTTCAATACATAAAGTTTGGACCACCATATTTTGAAACAATAGTCAAGAAAAATCATATTTCAAAACATATATCAAAATATGCGAAGACCCTCTCTCTTTATCATTTCAACAAACATGTGGTGGTTATGTCAAATCCTTAAATCATATGCAATTCTTCCTCTTTAAAACAAGAAAATAATTATTTCAAGAAACTCCCTCTCATCATCATCAAAAACTATGATAAATTTTTTATTATTTAAAAGATCTCTTTCAAAACATTACATATGCATCTCAAATTCTCCTCAACAAATTCATAAACTTTAAATCATCAAAGAGAGGGATTTCAATAATAATGCTCTCAATCAAATCTTCAATATCATACATGTACACATAGGTGTAAATCAATTTAAGGGGGGAAAAGACCTAAAGGTCAAAACAACAAAGTCATTCAAACATTTATAATGCATAATTAAGCATGGATTCCAAAACCCCTTTGTAAAATTCATACTTAGAGACTTAAATCATGTTCAAGTAGTTTAATAGCCCATGTAGTTTTTAGAATGAACCCCACGTACCTCTATTTTGGAAAATAATGATTGATTCTTGAAGTTTATTGATTGGGAATTACAAATCTCTAATTATCTTCTAAAACCCACGATTGAATCTTGAGTTATTTGGGTTTTTAGTTTGAAACCCTAAAGAGTGTTCTTGGGTAAATTGGGTGAATAGAATTATATTTTTTGGTGTTTTGGGAGTTTAATAACGTGTTATAGCTGGATAAGGGTGGAAGATACCCATTTTGCCCTTAAAAACTCAGAAACAGAATCTGAAAATTTAGAGAGTGCGATAGGGCGTGCGTCGCACGATTATCGCACGCTGCTACTATCTCAGTCACTAAAATAACCATAACTTTTTGCTTGGGTATTGGATTTAGGCGAAATTGGTATCGTTGAAAGCTTATTCCAAGACCTTTTATTTAATATATAATAGGCCCTATAATTCATCATATACAAGGAGTTATGGTCGATGGAAATTTACCCAAGTTTAAACATCCACTAAAACTTATTCGGTAGAAATGTTTTCAACTCGTCTTAGAGTTAGGGGATTTTTGTGAACTCAATTCATATTCAAAGGTATTATTATACTATAGGATTGATAACCAAACAGATATTACCAAGGAATAATCTAGTTCGGGTCTATACGCGTAAGGACGACCGTTTTGATTCTAGCCCAAAAGTACGGGGTGTTACATTATCTCCCCCTTGGGATCATTCATCCCCGAATGATGGGTAGGGACCTTTTGAAGCTCTAAGAGCATATAATATAGAACAAAGCCTCATATTGAACATTTTTCCTCGACAAAATATGTAAAGGCAGCGAATAAGCTTCATGATAACCCCTAGTGAAACGTGAATGCATGAAACATGAGATAACAAAACATGGCATCGACCTAATCTTGGCATGTGTTTTATGGTACATGATCAAAGCATTGCAAGATATGAATTTTTTTTCCTAAGAATCCTCGGCCTGATAAATATTGGTACAATTCATGAGATGGAAATGTCGTAGGATGTAAGAATATTATCCTTCTCTATCTTAAAAGATACAATGGAAAGACTTAAGCTCGGGATAATGCATGCCTCATCATTCCTGATTTGCAATTTTCCCCATACACATCTATTCACACGAATTTGATTCCCACGGTAATATACTTTATGTTGAAGCCTCACTCGGAGGAAAAAGGTGCTAACTTAACTACGGGGCCCTCTAATCTACATCATATTCAGGGATCATCTCACCTCGTCACTATAATCTAAGAACCTGAGTCTTAATTCATGGAATACTAACCACATGGGACCTTGGTTTATTTCTTCACCCAACACGAAATTTAAGCCTATCATTACTACACCCACTACATGGATCTCTCCCCACTAAGATCAACAATTTCAATCACTTTCACAAATAGTTTCACCACATTTTTTTTCTTAGCTATTTTGCACACGAAAGTTCATTTCTTTCTTTTACCTTTTGCTTAAAACCTCCGCTCAAGAATCACGTCAAAATTCTCACCTTCAAGAACATCTACTCCCATACCTAACACACTAATACGCTTCCAGAACTACCATAATACAAAGAGGGTCATTAAGGGACCCGAGCATAATCATCATAAATAAAAGTAACATTATCAGACCATCATGCATACTTATTTCACTTATTCGAGGAGGGACATGAAGTGAAGATACAATAGAATACACACGGAGTGCTTCTGATATCAAGCGTCTGGATCATAAGTAAAGGTCATTCGGCATGAACACAACACATTGTGGCTTCCTTAGGAAAGACGAAAATGAGAAACATGGATGCACATATCATAAGCTATATGGCATAAAGCCGAAATTTATGTAGTTAACAACTAAGGTAAGGATTTCACTTAAAGTGATTGCTCCCCATTCAAAGAGCTAAAAATTTTCCATGAGTTAGCACAAACTTTATCTCTTTGGCTAATTGCGGCATAAAATGATTCCACAACATACAAAAACATATATTTTTTCTTATGACCAAGCATGTTGTGAGACATAGGTTTGGATTATGAGCAACATAACATATGGCTTGGATACTTAGAGTATTAGGATGTTGAGGGACATTACTGCTTCTTGTTTGGACATCAGAACATGATATGACTTACATAGAGAACCCAAACCTTTGACATCGGCAGGACTTGAATACATAAGACATTGGAAGAATGAACCCTTAAACTGAAGTAGGAGGAACATGCTTGAATAGGAGTAGGTTCATGATGACTCTTCCCTAACTTGCCAAAACAAGAAAATTCGAAAACTACCTTAACTAACCATCTCCCCCTTAGAGCAAAGTGATAATCCCAGACTTGAGAACATAACTGCTTATCAATCTATAACCACAATTCTCTATATAATAGGGGATATCGGTATATACATGAGCACAAACTTCCCTTAATAATTTAACATAAAACCACTAAATTTCTTCTGGGACGTCCCCCTTTGGGGATAGTAATCATGACTTCCTCTAACCCCAAAATCATCCATTCATGACTAACACCATTATAGGCATGGACATCCATGCCTCTAAACACTTAAGAGTTAGGATTTCTGCTCTTGGCAGGGAAGGATGATTTCAATTTGGGAAGAATGTTAATTTGGGGCTAAAGTGTTGTTTTGATACTCAAATTTGGTGTTTAGGACGAATTAATGTGGGTGGAATTGACCCTAATGCTCATAATGAGATGAATTTTAAATGCTGAAATTCGCAAGTACGTGCAGTAGAGCATGCATTACATGCTCTATCCCACCGGATTGGAGCATGCGTCACATGCTGCATCGCACAGCTCTAGACCATGCGACCCATGTATATTGCATGATTCCACTATTTTGGGCATCCAAACATGCCCTAAACAATGCCCAAAAATTTTGAAACTCACCTAAGACGTACCCTGGACTTCCTCGATTATGAATCAATAAGAAAATATAAAATCGGAGGTCGGGAAGATCCAAAATAAAATCCTCAAATATTGGGAGCTCAAAATATAACTAAGTATGTTTCCTTAATACTTAGAAAAAGAGAATCATTCAAGTTGTCATCCCTCTAAGCCCGTTACTGAGGAACTTCAAATCGAGAAAACTACGGGACGTTATGACTACTTAATACATACTCTAAAAGCATTTCTTTCCCCGAATGCTACTCTTAAATTTTGCTATTCTCAATCGTCATCAACCTAAAAATCACATTCTCATGAGCATACATACACATCCTCCCTTCTTATCACATAAAAATCCAGTCTACCCTACTTAACCTTCTAACATTACACCGTTAATTGAATAACTTATATTATAAAAATCTTACCTAATGCCATACTACCAGGGGGACAACTTATTCTAATATACTTATGTCTTTATTCACCTAATGACTCACCCACAGTTTATTATTTTAACACTAGTCCTCACATACTCTTATACCTCATAATTACCACTTAAACCTTTCAACCATTATCAACCTAGGCTCTTTCACAAATCACTTTAAGCCTACTAATTCATTCCTGTAAAACATATATCATTAATCATAAGATAATATTCTTACCACCACATTCTACATCTACAGTTCAAGCCTCTAATCTAGTATCAAATTAGGATATTCTACCCAAATACCTCAAAAAAATCTACTACATACTTTTCTCACAAGTAGTACTAGTTTACAACAACTAATGAAAAGAAGGTCAAGGGGTAAAGTCACATAATAGACATGATCAACCTTAATCTTATATTATAACCCTATACAATCTTATCTACTTATACGACTTTCTCATACCGTACTTACTTACCCCAATGGGCATTTAGACTACCTTCAAATTCCCCCTTCGACAATGAGTCTAGTCTTACAACTTACTGGCTAATCTAGCCATTTTCATTCACAGCCTATAAGGGGTTTCTATAACCACCTTAAATATCCATCTAGGGCTCTGTCCCTATTTTGAGAGGAAAAATAAATAACTATCTAAGTCAAACACTTCCTCCACGAACTATAATAAAATCCATAAATGGTACTACCACATTAGTCTACCACCATAAAATGGCAAATCATTCTCAATCAACGATTATTCGGCTATAAATATTTAGTTACATAAAAGTCACCCTTACTCTGACCTCTAACCTTGTGACTTAATATCACCAACTTCTTGGTCGAATTTCACTACCAATAGGTCGTGACACCGATACTTTAACTTATACTACTACTCGAGTGGAAATACAGTTCCAACAAATACAAGAACAACAAGATGAACAACAAGTTGCTAGGGAATTGAAATAGGCCTCACATGACTTCACTAGAGTTTGATGTTTTTGTGTGTTTGAAGTAAAAAATAAAACGAATAACAAAGCAACTATGGTAGTGAATCGAAAGAGCCCCACACGGCTTCACTAGACTTTTTGTTTCCAACAACACAATGATATCAAGATTAAAAGAGATAGAAACTTGACACACAATATTCAATGACCCAAGAATACACATCTTACTTTTGTCTTAACTGAACGCCTCTTAAGAATGAGGACACAATTTTAAACTTGAGGGACTTATGACACATCAGGGAGCTCCTCTCAAGCCCCTTTGTGTGACTTTTGAAATTTCTTCTAGTAAATATTAGAGCATTATCTGTGAACACCAAAGTAAGGAAAAGAATTAGGATAACTTTTCTTTCGTATGGGCGACATCATAACTCAAATTGGAGTATGAAGGAGGAACATTTAGACTCTATAGCACGAACTAAAACATGAAAAAAGAGGGACATTCCTAAACGCCTTGTAGCCTCCTGTTTATAAGTGTGGTGCGCTACACACCCATAAATAAGACTCTATCCGATGTGATTTTGCAGATACCCTGGGACCATGAACCATGCTCTGATACTAAGTTTGTCACGACCCAAACCGGGGCCCTGGCCGTGATGACCATCCTAAACCTTAAAGGCCTGGATGCCTTTCTCTCTCTGGTAATCATGTACAACATTCAATTATTATAATAGAAGATGCAGAATTATATATCATTATGGAAACATGGCCATACTCTGAGTTCACTTAAACTAAGAAAAATGGAATCCAATATCAACTACACAACATCTGAACTAGTTTGTGAAATCTCTACCACATCTGAAAATGACAACTATTTAAAACTAGGACAAGACCCCCAGTGGACCTAAACCAAAATAAATAACGTACTCTGAAATACATAGGCCTTCTGAAATAAAGAAGGCTAGCCAACTGCACACATCACTGTTGTCTGAAAACTCTACGGCCTAGAAGGACCTCTGAACTGAGCTTTAGACCGTGGGAGGAAGGGGGTCAATACAAATATACCGGTACGCAGAGTAAATCCATAATAATGTATTTATATATAACATAAGTGAGAGAAATTCATAAAATGTTTTACATATAATATATGAAAATACATAGGGACGTCTTAAAGACTTTGAAATATTTTTTTGAAACTATGACTCACTCTTTGTCTTACTTTTTAGCTAGATGGTACACTCTACTAATTCCACAGGCTATATGGAATCCGCCCTTGACTCGGCAGTCAAGCCTCCAATCCAAGTTTGCCATAAGGATTGGAGTATCTATAAGGGGAATAAGCAAGATCACACAGCAGGGTACCTAAATCCCCAATCAAGTCAACATGTCATAGTAGTCCATAAGATCACAAACAGGGCACCTAACCATAGTCCCAATTTGCGATGACATGAATCAAGGTACACAAGATCAAAAAAAATGGTACCATATTCCCATGTTGGTAAGTCACGATTTCTAGCATAGAGTCTTTCAACTCGTACTTTCTTTGGGTAACCATCTAACTCTCTTTAAGCCTATTTTTAACTCTTTCAAAGTATGTATTCCTTGAGAACAACATCTGAAATCATACTCTAAAAACATACTCTGTTATGGCTTATATACTTGTGGTATCATCATACCACTGACTTACAAGTCACATCTCTTAGCCATCTATAGCATATTATCATAATTTCTTTTAATACATAAAGTTTAGACCACCATATTATCAAAAAATAGGCAAGCAAAATCATACTTCAAAACATATATCAGAATATGCAAAGACCCTCTCTCTTTATCATTTCAACAAACATGTGGTGGTCATGTCAAATCCTCAAATCATATGCAATTCTTCCTCTTAAAAACAAAAACATAATTATCTTAAGAAACTCCCTCTCATCATTATCAAATATCATGATAAATGTTTTATTATTGAAAAGATCACTTTCATAACATTACATATGCATCTCCAACTCTTCTCAACAAATTCACAAACTCTAAATCATCAAAGAGAGGAATTTTAGTAATAATGCTCTCAATCAAATCTTCAATATCATACATATACACATAGGTGTAAATCAATTTAAGGGGGTAAAAGATCGAAAGGTCAAAACAACAAAGTCATTCAAACATTTATAATGTATAATTAAGCATGGATTCCAAAACCCCTTTGTAAAATTCATACTTAGAGACTTAAATCATGTTCAAGTAATTTAATAGCCTATGTAGTTTTTAGGATGAACCCCACATACCTCAATTTCGAAAAATAACGACTGATTCTTGAATTTTACGGATTGGGGATTCCAAATCTCTAATTATCTTCTAAAACCCACGGTTGAATCTTGAGTTATTTAGGCTTCTAATTTGAAACCCTAGAAGGTGTTCTTGGGTAATTTAGGTGAATAGAACCATATTTTTTGGTGTTTTGGAAGTTTAATCCCGTGTTATAGCTCGATAAGGGGTAGAAGATACCCATTTTACCCTTAAAAATGAGGAAACAGAATCTGAAAATTTTGAGTGTGCGATAGGGCGTGCGTCGCACGCTTATCGCATGCTGCTACTCTCTCAGTCACTGAAATAACCATAACTTTTTGCTTGGGTATCGGATTTAGGCGAAATTGGTATCGTTGGAAAGCTTATTCCAAGACCTTTCATTTTATATATAATAGGACCTCTAATAAATCTTATACTAGGAGTTATAGTCGATGGAAGTTGACCCATGTTTAAACATCCACTAAAACTTATTCGGTAGAAATATTTTCAACTCGTCTTAGAGTTAGGGGATTTTTGTGAACTCAATTCATATTCAAAGGTATTATTACACTATAGGATTGATAACCACACATATATTAACAAGGAATCATCCAGTTTGAGTCTATACGCGTGAGGACGACAGTCTTGATTCTAGCTCGAAAGTATGGGGTGTTATAATAAACTAGTGGTATCATCATACCACCATACTTGCAAGCATTGTCCCTAGCCAAACCATTTAGATTAAGGGGACTCTCGGTGCCCTTTTTGTTTACAATATTAACCTCTTGGGAGACTATTATGTTGTCCACAAGTATAAAAAATTTTCCTTTAAACTTTGTAAACCATTTAAACCATTTGTAGTTTCATGCATAAGCTAAAAACAAGCAAGAGTTCCCTTTTAAAAGAATCAATGCAATAAATTTATCTTTATAAGCATTTAACCAAACACCTTGGGGGCATAGTATAACCAAAACTAAATTCCATTACCATTAAACCATTACCATTAAATTCCATTATCCAAAACCACCATTAATGCATAGAAATCATAATTAAAACCATACGAAATCATAACCAAGCCTTTAACATCTAAACCCCCAAATCACTGATTGACAACCAAAACCATGCAAAAGTAAAACCATGAAATCAACCATATAACCATGCCTTTAATTAAAATTACAAGTAGGGAAAAAAAATCATGCCTTAAACCAAGAAAATTGATGAAAAGAATTCACCAAGACAAGACCCAAAGTAATCCCCTAGTTGAAACCCTAGCACTTTGCCATAAAAGTTCTTGAGAGAATTATGATATATTTTAGAAGAGACTCCAAGTGATTAAGAATAAAATAATAGGGTAAATAAACTCCTAAGTGTATTAGAAGTCGTGGGTCCTTATTAGGGTAAGTATGGAAATGTCAAAAATACCCACACTTAAATCCCATAAAAACCTGACATGGGGTTATGAATGACCTCCTTACAAGTTGTAACCTAGCTTACGGTTGGTACATACCCAACCATAACTAATTCTTAACCATGGATCAGACACTATTCATTAATCAACTCATCCAACCAACTTGTAACATCAAAGTACAATCTGTACCCATGATCCGTTTCCTTAGCAGAATATAACACCAAGAGGATAAAATACTGACCCCCTTATGAGTCACCTATACGACTCACACCTATGATTTAATACTCATACCCTCAAGTCGTATCCATTCCAGTGTCCAAGACCATTCTACCAACAAACACTGGTCAGCTTACGAAAGGTCCTCACCACTTGTACCCCAGTTTACGGCTCATACCATGAGTCATAATGGGTCCAAAGAATGAGATTCCTAGAAATTTTCTAAGGGTCCAAACCTGGGATGCTTCAGTCTCCCGTACTACAAAAATTCATCCCCAAATGATGGATAAAGTAGGTGTAACCACACACAGAGTCATTTGCATTATTAGACATTCCTTTAACAAAGTTTGAAAACAAAGAGGCAAAGATATTAATCTTTCCATTAACAAACTCAGAAAATAAAGATGTTTTCAAGAACACATACCCTCCACATGAATATTAGGAGCAGAAAATAAAAGCGGATACTCGGACTTTATGTCCTCTTCCGCTTACAACGTGGCCTTTTCCACCTTGTGGTTCCGCCATAAGAACTTAACCAAAGCAACAACCTTGGTCTGCAACCGAAGAACCTACCTATCCAATATCTGAATCGACACCTCTTCATAAGACAGAGAATTTGACATATCTAACACTTCATAAGGCATAATCAAAGAAAAATCACCACCGTACTTCCTCAACATAGCAATATAAAATTTCATATAAACCAAACTCAAACCAGATGGAAACTCCAACTCATACATAATATTTCCAACTCTCTGCATAATCTTATAAGGACCAATGTATCGAGGACTTAGCTTTCCATTTTTTTCCAAACCGCACTACTCCCTTTATAGTAGACACCTTAAGGAAAACCTTATCCCCAACTGCAAAATCCAAGTGTCTATTCCTAACATCTGTATACAATTTTTGATGACTCTAGGTAGCCTTGAGCCTATCCCAAATCACCTTCACCTTTTCCATAGTTCGATGAACCAAATTCAAACTAACCAAATCATCCTCGCTGAGCTAAAACCAACCAATCAGAGATCTACACCTCCTACAGTACAATGCCTTAAAAGGAACCATACCAATACTCTTATGATAGCTATTATTGTAAGCATACTCTACAAAAGGTAGATGTTTTACCCAAATACCACCATAACCAATCACACAGGCTCGAAGCATATCTTCCAATGTATGAATAATTCTTTCTACTTGCCCATCCGACTGCGTGTGGAAAGTCATACTCAGACTCACCTTAGTCCCCAACCCTTTTCGAAAAGACCATCAGAAGTAGGACATAAATTGCATACCACGATAACAAAATAGTCAAAATAGGCAACCCATGCAGTTTCACATTCTATTGAAGATAAACCTTCATATAATCCTCTACCAAAAAGCTAGTCCACGCAGGGAAGAAATGCACAGAGTTTGTCATCCTATCTATAATGGCCCAAAATAAATCAAATTATTTCCAAGACCAAGGATAACTGATAACAAAATTCATATTGATCTCCTCCTGCTTCCATTCAGGCAACTTAATCTCTTGATACAAGACATCAGGCCTTATGTTCTCAACCTTAACTTGTGGACATACCAAGCACTTGGATACAAAATCAACCACATCTCTCTTCATGCCACTCCACCAATAAATCTCCTTGAGATCATGGTACATCATAATAGAGCTAGGATAGACAACATAACATGAATCGTGTGCCTTAGCTAAGATCGTTTGATGCAAACCATCAACATCAGGAACACACAACCTTCCTTTGTACCACAAAGTACCATCGCCGCTAATTTAAAAATCCTTCACCTTTTGTGCTCTAATGCTATCTTTGATTTTCATCAAGGTCGTATCCAAAACATGTATCTCCTTAATCTCTACACCAAGAGACAATCTAACCACTTTTTGCACTATCATACCACCAGCCTTGTAGTCCAAGAGACGACCCTCAAGATTTTCCAAGCGATGAATATCTTTCACTAATTCCTACTTTCCTTCTTCTATATGAACTGAACTACCAATGGATAATCTGCTAAGAGCATTAGCAACCATGTTAGCTTTACCTGGATGGTAGTAAAGACTCATATCGTAGTCCTTGAGAAGCTTAATCCATCTTCTCTACCTACGATTAAGTTTTTTTTTGTGAGAACACATAATACAAACTCTTGTGATCAGAAAAGATATCCATGTGGGCCCCATACAAATAATACTGCCATATCTTCAAAGTAAAAACAATGACCAACAACTCCAAATCATAAGTAGGATAGTTCCTTTTATGCATCTTTAACTACCTAGAAGCATAGGCTATCACCTTTCCATGATGCATCAATACGTAACCAAGACCAACCCGAGATGCATCACAATAAACCATGAACTCATAATTGTCTTCCAGCAAAGCCAGAACTAGGGCTGAAGTCAACTTATTCTTCAACTTCTCAAAATTCCCCTCACATACATCTGACCAACAAAACATAAAATTCTTCTGAGTTAACTCAGTCAAAGGAGCAGCTATCGATAAAAAGCTCTCACCAAACTGCGTATAATACCCAGCTAAACCCTTAAAGCTCTAAATATCAGATGGAATCATAGGTATAGGCCACTTCTTCACCACAACCACCTTCTGCGGATCCACCATGATCCCATCACTTGAAAAGATATAACCCAAGAAAGTCATAGCATTTAACCAAAACTTGCACTTAGAGAACTAAGTAAACAACTATTATTCCCTTAAGGTCTGCACCACCATATAGAGGTGATTAGCATAATCCACCTCACTCATTAAATACACTAGAATATCATTAATAAACATAATGATAAAGAGATCTAAATACTATCAAAACACCGTATTCATCAGATCCATAAACACTATTGGGGCATTTGTCAATCCAAATAACACCACCAAAAACTCATAATGCCCATACCTAGTATAAAGAGCCATCTTAGAGATATTTACCTCCTAAATCTTTAACTAATGGTACCCAGACCGAAGATCTATCTTAGAAAAGAACTTTGCACCTTGCAACTGGTCAAACAGGTCATCTATTTGAGAGAGAGGATATTTGTTCTTGACAATTACCTTATTAAACTTCATATAGTCGATGCACATATGTAAAAAACCATCATTCTTGTGCACGAACAACACCGGTGCACCCCAGGGGGAAAACTAGGATGAATAAATCCTTTGTCTATAAGATCATTAATTTTCTCTTTGAGTTCTCTTAACTCAGCCAGAGCCATTCTATACGGAAAAATAGAAAATAAATGAGTGTCTGAAAGTAGATCAATACAAAACTTTATTTCCCTATCCAAAGAAACACCTGGAAGATTATCTAAAAAGACATCTAGAAACTCATTAACCACAGGGACCAAAGACAAAGAAGGACCTTCTGAATTAGAATCTTTAACCCAGACCAAGTGATAAAGACAACCTTCAGAGATTAATCTTTAGGATCTAAGATAAGACATAAAATTCCCCCTAGATGCTAAGGAACAACCTTCCCATTCTATTTTTGGCTCACTAAGGAACCTAAAGATGACCCTACTAGTTTGACAATCCAAATTTGGATAACAAAAATGCAACCAATCCATGCCGAAGATTACATCCAAATATACTGTACACAATTCAAACAAATCAGCCAAGGTATGCCTATCACTCATAGATACCACACTTCCCCTATAAACCCATTCAGCAATGATCAGAACTTCTATAGGGGAAGAAATAGAAAATGGATTTGAAATAACTTTTGCATCAAACCCAAAATTCATAGTTACATAAAGAGTAACATAGGAAAGGGTAGAACCTTGATCAAGCAAATAATACATGTCATAAGAGAAAAGTTGTAACGTACCAGTAATAATATTATGTGATTCCTTAGATTCCTGACGAAAAGACAAAGCATACAACCTGTTTCGACTAGCAGTGGAACTAGGAGAAATAACAGAAGCAGATGTCATACCATTAGGTGTAGAAATAGAAGATGAAGCCACCAAAATCTTATTCTCCCTTGTAGTAGCCTAGTTAGACAGACAATCCCTGAGCCGATGGCCTACTTTTCCATACTTAAAGCATTAATCCCCACCTTTCTCACAAAATCCCTAATGAGGACGACCGTAAAACTAACAAAGGGGACATAAATAAATAGACTAATGTCTTCTTAACTAAGACTTTGCTTACAGCACTCAAAAATTATCACCACTCTAATAACGCCTATCACTCGACTGCAGGGGGTAAGTAGCACTAGTAGTACAGAAATAAATAGAACTACCCAACTTCTTTTTCTTCCATTTCCAACCATCTCTTCCACCTTGAGACTGGGCACCTCCTAGATCAAAAAACCTACCCCACTTACCTTGCCTGTCTCCATATTTTGCCTGCCTTCTCTTCTTATCTTTAATCTGTTGGATATGAACAGTCAGCCTCAATATGTCCATATCCTTCATGAGCAAAGAAATCTTGCTCTCAAGAATCAGATCTTTGTTCAGCCTAAAAGTAAACTTTCTCATTATCGACCTCATATCAACCACCAAATCAGGAGCATACCTCGATAACTGGTGAAACTTTAAAGCATACTTCTTCATAGATATTTTCCCTTGCCTGAGGTTCACAAAATCCTTCATCTTAGTTTCCCTCAACTCTTGAGGAAAGAATCGATCCATGAAGGCATCAGAAAAGGTGTCTCCCATAAACCATCCTCTTCTACATTACCCTTATCTCTATCCCACTCCTCATACCACATATAAGAAACCTTTTTGAGTTGATAAGTTATAAATTCTACTCCTTCCATATTAGTGGCACTTATTACCCAAAAGATCTTCTCCATCTCATCAATAAAACCCTGTAGCTCTTCCTCTGCCTTTACTTTCATAAAAGTCAGAGGACCCATCTTTATAAACTATCCAAGCTAGCAACCTTAGTATATACATTATTGGTCGTACACTATTTGTCCTGAGTAGCAACCAGTTGGTCAATAGCATGCATAGATTAATGAAACTCTGTATTTGTTATATTGCCCTGAGGGACCTGAGAAGAAATAGGAGGAACTTTGGTACATTCAAGAACAAGACCATGAGATTAAATATATACTCAAGACATAGTAGTTACTCTTTTAGCATTATCCCCAGATGGGACAAAAGAATTTCCTTGTGTTTCAAATCTAGGAGGCATAACCTAAAACATGAACAAACAAGGATTATAGGAGATTCTAGGACTGAGAAATCAAACTTAAAGAAAGAATACCAAGAAATTGAAACATTCCTAGATGTCTTGCAGCCATTCCCTTATGAGTGTGGTATGCTACACAGCCCTAAAAGAGACTCTACTTAACACGGCTTTGTAGACTCCCAATAGACCATGAACCTAGGCTCTGATACCAACTTGACATAGCCCAAACCTGGACCTTATTGTAATAGGCATCCTAAGTCCACCTAGGATGGGGACCACCCGTTTAACCCAACCCAACCACCTTATGCAGTCTTAGATAAACTGAATTTTGATCATATTAGAAGATTGCTCAATGATCTCACAAAGACTTTGGGATAGGGTCACAACCTTGACCGACTTAAACAAGTCTGTCCATACTAAACTAACCATCCATACCATACCAAACCAAAGAGAATATCGAAATATAATATGAAATTCAAACATAAAATGTAATACGAAGGAATAGTGAGTAATTATGTCTAATGATGCTAGACTCCCAGCTTATTCCAATGCCAAGGATGACACTAATACCGATCCCTCCTATTACAACCTCCAAAAATACCACAAAGCCTCTATCCAAAAGAATACAAATATCCAGTTGGGATGCGCCCCTTACCTTAGCCAAAACTAATATTAAAAAAGAAAATAAAAAGTCTTAGAATGTCCAACATAATATGATGTCTTCCAAAAGGATAGAAGCTCACCACTTCAGTCTAATAAGTTGTCCCCGAATCAAGTACTACGAAGAAATAGTCAAATATTCAGTTTCTTCATAGGGTGGGTATACAGCCGCTTATAGATAGGTTAGTGTGTGAACACTATCATGAATCTTGGGATAAGAATAAAGTAATGCCATTTATCAAAGTTAAGTAAAAACCATCCAATGTAAAAAAACCACGCATACATATAATTATTATGAAAAGGGACCAAGTTTAGCATGCAAATTAAAACCTTAATCTTGGTCATGTAGTTTAGTCATCCTACCACCCACAAGCCAAATGGGTTAATCTCCCCCTGCTGAAAGGGTCCCAAAACGTGTAGCTGCACGACTAGGCAATAAGCATGGGATAACTAGTACTTTTCTCTAATATAAATGTGACACTCACATGTAGCTATTAAAGACCCCTTATATCGGTAAATATAAGTTTCCATTTTTTATCCCCCTAGGATCACCACATTCCATGACTTAACTTACATTATTTACCATTAATTCCCAATTAAAACGAAGTTCAAACAATCAAATTATCCATTTATTAATCAAGGCTATTTTATAAACCAGTGGTATCATCATACCGCCATACTTGTAAGCATTATCCCTAGCCAAACCATTTAGGTTAAGGGGATTCTCAGTGCCCTTTTTATTTACCATATTAACCTCTTAGAAGACTATTATATTTTCCACAAGCATAAAAAATTATCCTTTAACCTTTCTATACCATTTAAACCATTTATAGTTTTATGAATAAGCTAAAAACAAGCAAGAGTTCCCTTTTAAGAGAGTAAATGCAATAAATATATCTTTATAAGCATTTAATCGAACACCTTGGGGGCATAGTATAACCAAAACCAAATTCCATTACCATTAAACCATTACCATGAAATTCTATTATCTAAAACCATCATTAATTCAAAGAAAGCATAATTAAAACCATAAGAAATCATTACCATGCCTTTAACATCAAAACCCCTAAATCAATAATTGAAAACCAAAACCTTGCAAAAGTAAAACCATGAAATCAACCATATAACCATGCCTTTAACTTTAATTAATAGGAAGGGAAGAGAATCATGCCTTAAACCAAGAAGATTTATGAAAAACATTTACCAAGATAAGACCTAAAGTAATCCCTTAGTTGAAACCCTAGCTTCTTGGCCTAAAATCTCTTAAGAGAATTATGATATGTTTTGGAAGACATTGTAAGTGTTTAAGAACAAAATAATAGGGTAAATAACCTCCTAAGTGTATTAAAAGTTGTGGGTCCTTATTAGGTTAAGTAGGGAAATATCCAAAATACCCCCACTTAAATCCCATAAAACCTGACACATGGTTACAACTACCCTCCTTATGGGTCATAACCTAGCTTATGGTTAATACCCACCTAATAATAACTAATCCTCAACAATGGATCAGACACTGTCCACTATTCGACTCATCCAACCAAGTCATAACCTCAGCATGCGATCTGTACCCATGATCTGTATCCTTGGCAGAATGTAACACCAAGGGAATCAAATACTGACCACCTTAAGAGTTACCTATATGACTCATACCCATACCTTATGACTTATACCCTTAAGTCATATACATTTCATTATCTAAGACCATCCCACCAACTAACATTGATCAACTTACAATATGTACTCATCACTTTTACCCCAGCTTGTAGCTCATACCATGAGCCATAATGGGGTTTAACAATGAA
The DNA here is from genome assembly GCF_002878395.1 of Capsicum annuum. Lineage (NCBI taxonomy): Eukaryota > Viridiplantae > Streptophyta > Magnoliopsida > Solanales > Solanaceae > Capsicum > Capsicum annuum. Next base: position 149,524,343 of record NC_061121.1, on the reverse strand, counting down.
ATTCTTGGAAATTTTCTAAGGTTTCCAAACCTAGGATGCTTCACTTATGAGTCAAGGCATATAGTTAATTCAGGTTCAAATAAAGATGTCTTGTGACTTTAATGAGATATATTAGGGGATAAACATGAAGAGAGATATGGCTAATTATGGCAAATTTTATGGTTTTTAGCAAGTAAAGGTTATACATTTGAGACCTGGTGATATGTCTCAAGAGATTGAGTTGCCTATGTAGAAGTAGGAGATGATCAACATAGATTTTGATATAGATCTTCCGTGGTCTCAAAATCAGTATGATTTAATTTGGGACATTATGGAAAGGATGACTAAGTTTGCTCACTTCTTGCCTATGAGCACTAACTACTCTAGAGAGGATTATTCTAAGCTATTTATTCAGAAGATTGTGAAGTTGCATGAAGCATTGGTTTCCATTATTTTAGATAGAGGTACACAGTTTACATCTCACTTTTGGAATTTATTTTAGAGAGGTTTAGGGATTAAGGTGAACCTTAGCACCGCTTTTCACCCACAAATGGACAAGTGAAAAGGACTATTCAGACTTTAGAGGATATGCTATGAGCTTGTGTAATTGACTTTGGAGGTAGTTGGGTAGATCACTTACCTCACATTGAGCTTATGTATAATAATAGTTATTATTAAAGTATTTTGATGGCTCCATTTGAGGCTCTGTATGGTAAGAGATGTAGATCTTTTATTGGATGGTTTAAGGTTGGTGAGACTAGGTTGTTCGATCCTAACTTGGTTCACCAAGCCATGGAGAAGGTGAATCTTATTAGGAAAATACTTAATACCGCTCTAAGTTATTAAAAGTATTGTGTGGATATGAGACAAAGAGAATTAGAGTATCAAGTAAGTGACTAGGTGTTCCTGAAAGTCTCTTTATGAAAAAAGTAATGAGGTTTGGGAAGAAAGGGAAGCTTAGTCTCTATTATGTAGGGTGGTATTAAGTCTTAAGAAGATTTAGGAATATTTCCTATGAGTTGGATTTTCCTGCGAGTTTGGGTTTCATTAACCCTATATTTCATGTTTTGATGTTGAAGAAGTGTGTGGGTGGCCCTTTCTTGATAGTACCTGTTAAGGGTATTGGCATTTCATATTTCTTTTCTTATAAGAAAGTTCCGGTTGAGATATTTGATAGGCAAGTTCAGAGATTGAGAACAAAGGATGTAGCTTCTATAAAGGTTCTTTGGAGAAACCAAAAGGTAGAAGAATCTACATAGGAAGCTGAAGAAATATAAAGGCCAAGTATCTATTCTTGTTCCCCGTGTCAAATAACGGTGCTTAAGGTGTGAGTTATGTTTACTTCATGCTATTTTTTGAGTTTATTATTTAATTCTGATGTATTCTTGCTATTTTCATGCTAAAAGTATCCTAGCCTATCATTCGGGGATGAATGATTTTGGACTTAAATTGAGTTTAGGTATGTTAATGGGATATCTCAGGAAAGTTTTGAAATTTTTGAAAAGAGTTTGGGGTCATTTTAGACTTCTGAGGTAGTAATCCTCCATGATATAGCTGTGTCACGGAGGCTACTCTCCTCGATATTAGCGTGGCACATAGAATAGTCTCTGCAATATTGGGGTGCCACACCAAGGCCAATTTTTTGTGCAATTTTGTTTTATTCACTTGGGGTGAAGGGCTTTTGAGTCTTTTCAACCATGTACGACCCTTAAACATAAAATAGACATATTTTCATCAGTCTTTCAAAGAACAAATTGCTCTCTTTCACTCTCAAACTCAAAACCCAAGAAAACCTCAAGGGTTTCATAGAGGATTCATCACCCAGATTCCAAGCTCCAAATTTCTTTCAAATTCTTGTGTATTTAAGGCATGTATCTCTTTCCTAACTTGATTTTATGAAAAAACATGCATTTATATTGTTATCCATATGGTTTAATTGTGGATTTTGAATATGGGTTGAGGGGTTTGGAATGGTTATTGCGGGAATTGAATTCCATGGTTTCAAATTGATTATTTATGCTATATTATCATGAATTCGAACTATTTAAATACGTGGGTGTGGGAATTGGAATGGGGAACATAGGTTTCCCAAAACTTTATGGTTTAAGTGTTTGGAATTGGCTTTAACCTTAACCCAATTTGTGAAATTTGATTTCAGACATGGATATATGCATAAATTTCTTCACTTGTGAAACCTTGCATTGCATAGAAAGTTAATGGAACATAAATTCTTTTTTGAAAGGCCTTGGTGGCCATGGATTGATTTTGAATTGGAACTTTGGAAACCTATTGACTGATGGGTTAGACACCAAGTTGGCTAAATAGGTTGGACTCCTAATGGCTGATGGGTTTGAGTCCCAATTGACTAAATATTTAAGAAACCTATTGGTTGATGGGTTAGAGTCCCAATTATCTAAGTGGGTTAGAGTCCTATTGGTTGATGGGTTAGAGTCCCAATTGGCTAAATAGTTTTGTTTGGCATAATGATATTGTGTTCCAAGCTTGTTTATGTGGTATGACGGTACCATTCAGTAAGTTCCTTAATGGATGACTACTTGTTTAATGGATGGGAATGTGTATAAATATTTTAATTAGGCTTAAAGGGAGTTGTGTAGCTTACATTAGATGGTGGAGGGACCAATACTGGGAGCTATGTTTGCTGGCGTGGGGGCCTATATGATCGTCAAGCCACACTTGATATATATATAGAGAGAGATACGGCAAGTTTCCTTGGTGGCTTTTGCTTTCCATCATTTTTCTCTAGTTCGTGTAGATTATATGCACTAGGGCCCTTCTAGTGGGGGGAGTCGGACCTATATAGCCCATGGGTGCATTTTATGATGATTAAAGCTACACAATCCAAGGTAATGGCTTTAAATATCATGATTAAGCCTTGTTCCCTATCCCAGCATCTTATATATATGTATGTGTGTAGGTATGTATATGAATGTGGCATATAGTTTTTAACTGATTTGAACATGGCATTATTTTACCCCTTAACCCTGAGTTACATGCTAGAGCTCACCCCTCTAACCATCTTATCATGCTATATTATTTCATAATGTAGGGTTCAAGGGCACTTATTTTGCTCTTGTACAGTGTTACGTAGATTAGCACGCCTGTTGAGTTGCTTTGAAGTGGTGAGCTTCCATTCTCTGAAAGGCCCATCATTTCATAGTTTGTCTTCCTTATGTTTTATACCATCATTTGGATACCCATCTTTTCTATAGTCAGGAGTATGTCCCAACCCAGATAATGATTTATTTTTTTAGAGGCTTTACGTGGACAACTGTGGATTGGGAATTGTCGAACTCTTAGAACCCCTACCTTGAATCATCTATATAATTATTCATTATTATTTAATTGGCTTCCATATTGTTTTTAGTATTTTATGCTTATGAGGTTAGGCGATAGGGGTGGTCTCCATTCGATAGAGTACTTGAGATTCCGTCACGGCCAGGCCCTGGTGCGGGTCGTGACACTTATCCTTGATTCCAATTAACTATAACCTTTTAAGTCTTAAATTATTAGATGATAGATAACATAGATAATATTGATTCGCCTAGATCGACAGTTAATCTTCAAATTAATGTTATAATTATCTTCTCCTAGTCACTGCTCCTCTTGTGGAGTAAGTAGTAATAATATTGGTGGGATCCTAACATTCGCAACCACTAAGACATTTAGCAAACTGAAGATAATATAATACATGCAAAGATATTGGTTCATAAAAACATAGCACTTCCCTAATTTCACCAATACGCCACCATAACCCTAGCAAAGGTTTTTAGCTGCTCATGCTGTGAAATGATCAGCATTATGAAAAGCATTAAACAATATCACAATGATCAACAAGTAAAACCCAAAGCCAATAACTGAAGTATAAAGCGAAATAAAAAACAAAGTAATCCCAAGATCAAAATCCAAATCTTGGAATCAAATATAAGTTTGTAAGTGTTAATAGTGCGTAACATAACTATAAAACGTAAAAAGAGTATATATAGGATACAAGTAAATCCTAAAAATCAAAACCAAAACAAAAAAGGAAAAATGAAGTCGGTGGCCACTTACATAGGTCACAAATGGACCGTATATACTATATACGAACCGTATGTGGTCGTAGGTAAGTGCCAGACCTCCTGCACAGCTCCTGCAACTCTCCGGACTTGTACCTCTGTAATATATTTTTGTAATATACGGACCGTATGTTACCGTAGTAAGTGACAGAGTCTTCTTTTTCCTGCTTTTGAGGCTATGTACTTCAAATTCTGACACATACTTAGGTCACCTACGCCCGGTAAGCGGCATATACGCCCAGAATTGCCTTGGTAAGTATCCAAAACATTAATTTTCATCTTTTTATTCAATTTAGTATCCAAAACCTGATTTCCTGCAAAACATACCCAAAACACATCATATCTCACAAAACAACCTAAGAAACTTGCATAATTTCATTGTTTTAAGCGTCGAAAGTATTATAAATCCATAGCACATTAATAGACAATGTCCATGCAAGGATGAATGCAAAGTATAGTCCGTACTACTATAATTGAACCAAGTAACATAATGTAACCCAGTGTATACTCCTCTTCCAGCTCGATGGCTTGCGAAGCAAGACCTACAGTTACCTCTTTTCTCAGACACGAAGATCCACGGACCAAGGGGCCCCTAAGGGGTCTGGGAGTACCACAGTAAACACTAATCTAGTCCCAATCTAGGATTTACAATAACCATCATCATCATCAATCCTCTCCGTACAGTATTATATATATACATATATATATTTATATATAAATATATATATATATATATACATATACATATATATACACACAAAAAATGCACGGGCTAGAATCGTTGCTAAAAGAGTGTAAGTCCATAATTTCATTGTCTAGTATAAATTTTATGAATCATCATAAAAGAATAGAAAGGATTATAATCTATATCGATCAAGGTAAATAGTAGTAGCAAAATTATAGATCGGAATCCATCTCGGTCAAATCTATAAAACATTATTTTTAATCTCAAAGGATTATAAGTTATTCACTAAGGTGGTACGATTCCTGTTATGAACAAATCCATTTTAAAAGTAAAAAGTAGGAATAAATTCCTTTTTTAGGAAAAAGAGTCACAAAATCATATTTTTAGTTGGAATCACACCATTTACCATTTTAATGAACATTGTTGACACCTAATTTTTGCCCACCACGACTAAATTTAATTTTGAATTTCTTTGATTTTAAATAAAATACAACATTCATTTTATTCTTATAATAAAACTTTTTCAAAATATTTATCTAGGTAATTTTGTCATTTTTAAGTAGAGAGTATATATTCTCGTATTTAGAGATTGTATAATTTTGTTACTTAAATAATTATTTTATGAAAAAAATAAATTTTAATCAAAGGTCATCCCAAAAATTAATTCACATGGGTAAAAATTTGACTCAAATAAAATTTGTTCTTAAAAATAATTTATTTAAAAAATATTTGTTTTATTTTATTAAATCGACAAGCTTGAGATTAGATTAGTTGTTAATGAGTTTCAAATTCTAATAAATTTAGCCAATTAATTAAATTTGACCTAAATCTAAATCAACTTGATCACAATTACAATGCAATTAGCCATTTTATTTTCAAATAGGTTAAAATTTAAATACAATTGGCTAGAACCCTAACAATTAGGCTATTTAATAAATAGCCTAAACCTACTTTATCCACCCCTTTAACTCAAACCCTGTCCAGCCCATCAAATAAATCACCCAGCCGCCCAGGCCCAAAACCACATCAGCCACCAACCCAACATACCCGACCCGACCCAGTACCTCAAACCTATTACTCCTCTTTAGCAACAACATACAACAACAAATACAACAACAAAATCGACACCAACAATAGAAGTAGAACAAGGACAATACATAACAGCAAGCATACAAAATGAGGTTTCTTTGTGATTCGTGTTGTCGAGGGTGTAATAATATTCAAAGATAGGTATCGAGTTTGTTTGCTTAGATTTCATTATTTTAGTTTTGCTCGGCTGTTTGAAGTTGTAAAGGGATGAAATTTAGGAAGGTTCTTATAGTTAAGGATTTCTGAGAGACCTTCTTGGCTCATAATGTCAAATAGTTAAAGAGTTGAAATTATGTTAATTTTTCTTCCAGATAAACTAGGGGCAAAGAAGCAATTTGTGAATTTCTATCTTCCTTTTTGAAGTTGACAGCATTATCTTTTCATATATACTTCCAAACTAGTTTTCGCTGCAAAGAGACTGTGTTGAATCTAGTTTCCTTTAATATTGATATACTCAACAAAATACATCAAGATACTTATCCCATGTCATGTACTAATTTCCCTCTTCCTTGTTACATGGAACCTTGATTTTAGTCCATGAGATTCTCTTCAACTGTATTTCCTTGGGACCAATTTCTCCGATCCTCGAGTCAACTATTTGCCAAAGCCCCAAAAATAGACCAAAAGACAAGAAACAAAGTTGTATACACCATATATAGTAGTATACATGGGGATAAACATTGGAGAATGAGGAGGTGAATTGGCATACAGGTAGAAAACTAAAATATATGCATAAATGCCTGATATATAGTCATATATACACCAGATATACAAAAAATGAATGGATGAATACTGTGATATACAATCAATATACACAACTGAAGGTTGAAAAATCCTGAAAAATGGACCCAAAGTCAGGGGCCCAAATCTTAAATTTTCCCTCTTTAGTTTATTTGTATATTGTGAAAACTATCCCAAATATACTTTTTAGATTGTTAATTACAAGTTATAAAATAACTTTTCATTAATTACTAGCCTTAAGAAATAATTACAAGCTATAGCAACTTTTGAGAAAAATATATTTTAATTAAATTTTTGAAAATCAATTTTGTAATATTTATTATTTTTATTATTTACTTATATTTAGTATTTAACATTTATCACTATTAATTAAAGATTTTGGATAATTATGGCAAGTTAAGGTATCAATATTTTATTTTTTTTAATAATTAAATATTAAAGTATGTCCACAATTTAAGGAGTTATATATGGTAAATATATTTTTTAAACTTAAGATCTAGTTTTATACTTTTTTATTAGCTTGAATAATTAACTTGATTATACAATTTTTCATATTTTTCAATTTTTAATTATAAATAGAAGTCCTATCTCTTTACTTTTTTTAATTACCAATAAAAGTCTTATCTCTTTAATTTCCATTCATTACATTTCTTCTAAATAGTGACTCTTCTCGATCACTAACTAATAGGAACAAAAATATTTTAGTTCATAATGTAATTATTGATACTTCTCATTTCATTTATCCTTCACTTTTTTTCACCCTCTTTCCTTCTTAATCAATTGCTCCTCTAATTGAGTAGTTTAGTAGCTTTTGTTGCAAATAGTTTAATTGGATAATTGTTTAGATTAATTTTATATTAAACTAAGAACAAATAGTAAATATTAACATTTGAATTATTGTTGTGTTTAATTTCTTTTCATGCTTAGGTAGTGCTTAATTATTAGTAGTTATTTGATTCTCAAAAAGTAACTACTTTCAAAAATATAAATCTTTTTGACAGTCAAAAGGCAGTCTTGCCAATTCAATTTTGTAGAATTGTTAAGTGATGATAACATATATATTGTTCTATTTTGGATTTTAATTAGTCATTTTTTCCCTCGTCCATATAATGCATACCATAATTAACTTCAATATATTGTAGTATATATGTAAAACTGAGATCAAAATATCAATTAGTGTAATTGCCAATTAGTGTAATGATGTTAACTAAGTTTTATGAACACATTTTTTAGGACAATCCCACTTTTAATACGTTGAAATCAATTTATATACTCATTTCATACTTAATTAATATTTTTATTTTGAGTTCTCAATGTATTAAATTGATATTAAAATTGATATCGATGAAGTTTCGCATATATTACATTTGTATTGAATGAGTTTTATGAATGTGACAATTAATGAGAAAAAATATGTTTTATGTTTACATAACCTTTTTAGCGTATGTAATGGATATTACATGAAAAACTATCAACGTAAATGTTGAAAATAAATTAACTGATAGTTGTTTGATGTCAAATAATTTTTTATTACAATAAAAAAATAATCAGTATTAATCATGATTGATATTGGTGTTTGCTTTCTGGCAAGATTAAGAACATTATATAAATACTATGTTCAATATCAAAGCTAAACATTGTTCATACCAACAATCTTATACAAAGAGTAATGAGCACCAATAAAAATCAAGATACAATATTCATGTCAAATGTTACTAATTGCAGAATCGAAAAATGTATAATTTGATGTAGTTGATATCAAATTTAATACCATCTGAAGCGACTTAGTTCATATCAATTTCATTCAACTAAGTAAAATACGAAACAAACGTTAAAGTAGCATAACATTATATAAATACTACGTAATTACAAAAACTAAACTTTGTTCATACCCATAATCTTAGAAAAAACAAACAGTAATAATCGAGTACCAAAAAGCTAATTCAAATTATTAACTATATTAGAAAACAAACAGTAAATAGAAAAAATGATTCAATATCAATTTTATACCAATTTAACATAGAAAAAAATTAAATATTTGCAACTTTGTATGTACTGTTATAGTCCATGAATACAACTTTGTTACTACCATATCATGCACGCTTATTAGAAAAAATAAAAAGAAATAAATATCAGGTATGATAGACACAATCACTAAGTGAGGAAATAACATGTAAATTACCAATCATTCGGCAAAAAGTACTGAGAATTCAATTATATGCAAGTTGATATGTGAATTTATTAGAAGAAGCTACTTAAATGGTGTACAAAAATTTGATGAACAAAAAGTCTATATGCTTTTTCGGTAAAGTGAAAGTTATCCCAGAAAACATTATCAAAATCATCGGAACACAGATATGCATGACTCTGCAACAACATGACTCCCTCCATGACGAATTCCATCTCCCTGATGAATCACATCTCCCTCCATGATGTATCATGATTGAATGCAAATTAACAGAACTCATATTTCTTATCTAAAGAAATACTTGTTTTTGCTTTTATTTCAAAATATAATCAACAACACTTTGTTAGAAGACGTGTTTTATTTATTGGCAGAAATAAATCGTGTACAAAGAGAAAGGTAGTGTATAAAGATGGAAACACTTAATGCAAACACTAAAATAGGAGGAAAAATAACGGTAAGAGGGATTTAGGAGTGGATAAATATCAATAATTAAGGTTAACTATTTTTAAGGAAGGTAAATTTTATATTAATTGTATTAAATATTAATTTTTATTTTTCATTAATTATTTTTTTGTATTTTCAACAAAACAAAAAAAACCCTTTTTATATATTTCTTTTAAAACGAAGGTTGCTATAACTTGAAAACTTAAAAGTTTTGCTATAACTTGTAATAACTAATCTAATAAGTTTATAAAGTTAATTTTCCCTTGTATATTCCTATTTGATTACTAGTTTGTAATGAACTTTGTTAAATCAAATTAAATCCCCTTGTGAATTGTCATTTCTATTTTATCTTTATATTTTCTTTCTTTATAATTTTTCATGTAGTCTAAATTCTCGGGCTAAAACTAGTCTCTTTATGCCTTTCCTTGAGAATAAGATTTTAATAAATATTAAAATGACATTCATTTCTATTAATGTGTTAAGGTAGTTTATTTAAGTTAAAAGGAAATTCTCACCAACCTAAAATCACTTTTCTTTGCGAAATTCAAAACAGTTTCATTAATTAGTCTAATTTCATAATTTGTTTAAATTGATATTTTTCTTTAAAAATGAAAATTTGTGTTATAAAAAATAATATCAAAATCACTTTCTTTCTTCTTTTTTATTTGAAAAATAATTTACAAATGAATTATGTTTAGTTCAACTTCTTTAAAGAAGATTTCTTTAAGTTAAATTTAACCAAATTTCACTTGAATAAATAAATGCTATGTTAGGTATTCAAAAAAAATTAGTAAATAAATAAATAAATGAATAATCGCTAGAATTAAAGTTATTATTTTCTATAAAATCAAATCTTTGCAAAAATTAGCCACTTTTTAGTTAGTCAAATAATGTTTTGGTAAATAATTTTAAACTGATGCTCCTAAGTGCCTTAAAATCCTTCTTAGGGCGTTAATTGAACCTTACTCAGTTTCTACCACTACAAAGGTTTATTTTTGTTTTTAAATCTTTAAAATTTGTTTAAGTTTTCTTGATATTTTCTATAAAAATCAAGTGGTGACTCTGTAAATTTCTCAAAAATTATTTCAAGATTTTCTTGAATTTTTGAAATGGTTTGAAAAGGTCAAAACCTATTTTATTTTAAATAAAATCCAAAAAAGGATAAAAATAGAGATGGCGACTCTGATGCGAATTTGAGTAGGTTCTAACAAAATATTTGAACTAAATTCTTTGACTAACTATTCGTGTTTGTAATATTTAAATTGTTTGTTTGCTTATGTGTTTGAAGTTTCGCAGAATTTAAGCTATTGCATTTCATGGCATACTTCCCCATATAAAATATATAAATTGTTTGGGGTTTCGCGGTTGTCGTGGTCACTATGCATAAATAAGAAATGAAGCATTGGGAATACAATAGTTTATTGGCACGTTAGGCGTCCAATGGTTGTTGTATTTCCAAACTCAAGTTGTCCTCTTGGGAACCTAGTCCAAGCCCACTCTAGACACCTAGGATAGAGCAAAACCAAAACCCTCCTTTTAGGCATGACCCTAGGACGACCCAATACTTGAGGGGGTATTAGGTCTATTAAAAAATCTACCTGCATCTATTAACCACGAGTCAATCACAAATGAATCATACTTATATGCTGAATGAGTATTTGTTAATTAATCTAATTCATTATCTTTAGGGTAGGGGAAGGCTTACTTTGTTTGTTTCTATCTAGGAATGGCTCAACTGGTCCCTTGCATAAGATTCAAAATTCTTACCAAACCCGCTGACTACCTTAAAGTTTGGTGGACCCATATGAGTGCAGGAGATAAAGAGATCCTTAAGACATATATCAGGCACCCAAGCTATCACATATAGCAAGAGGTGGACAAAACTAAGAGGGAGAAGGCCGATGAGGGATCTATACACTAGTATTTTCTATTTTTATCCCCTGTGTGGGACCTTGGTTTTTTCTCATGTTATTTTCACTTTTCCCAAAGATTGTATCCTTTTTGTGCAACGTTGTAGGCTTTTATGCCCTTTTTATATATTCGTAGAAATTTTGGGGGATAATGAATTGGTTTTAAAAGACATATACTTCCTTCAAATCTGTTAGGCCAACCCTTAGCTCAAAAGAGTCACCTAATTAAGACACGCTTATTATTTTATTATTATGTGATATAGCTATTTTATGTTCATATGTTTTGAATCAAAGGTAAATTGATCTACTCTTCAATAAAGTTTTATAAACCCTCTAGGCAAAAATATACCCCTACTATCCAAAGTCCGTCCAAAACATTTCAGGTCTCCAAGAGTTCCAGAAAAGTCCTCAGCTATTCTTCACTAACTTTCTTTTTAAACGCATTTCTATTCTTTCAGGGAAATTGGTTATGAACTCAAGAATAGTTTAAAGAAAAAAGCGGATAGTAGAGTAAGTCTTAATGAAGGAAATGCTAAATACAGAGACCAAGATAGTGGTTAGGAAGATCAATCAAACTGAAAAGGAAATTGCTAAAGTCAAACAATTGATCTTGCAAGAAAAGAAGAATTTTGAGCGTAAAACTGGAGATCCAACTGAAGGCTACGAGAAAGAATGCATGGAATAAGATTCCTCTTCAAATTAGAGGGAAGGATTGAATTGAAATTCCCACCATTTCACCCACAGAAGATCAAGATATGGAAGAAGCATAATAAAGTGAAAAGGCTTGCACATATCTAGGATCTAGTCACTAGTCTTGTCCTTTCTGTTGGCATTTTCCTTTCATGTTTTCCTGATGTAAAGAAGTCTAATGATATTGCAATGAAATAAAGTTTTATCCTTGCCAATTTGAACTATGTATGGCCTAATTTCTCCATTGTAAGATACATAGGCAGCTTTTTGGCTCAGCCTCTATCCTTCAAAATCATTATCTCTCATTTTTATTGAGAAAAGTCACATGAATCCAAAGTCAACAGATGGAGATTTCCAAATATTTAACTTAACAATTTTTTTTAAAGACCTACTTATCTAAAATAAACTGATAAAGTCCTGTTCGTTAATTCCATTCGAGTCTATACCCACTCAGGGATCAATTTACCTAAGATGAAAGAAACTTTATGTGTTTACTTTATGTCGGATATTTTTACCACCAATGGGATCTGACATCTTTGCCTTTGGAGTTGTTTTTATCTTATTAGGTTATCAAGTAAGTAGAAATTGATCTGTATTGACAAAATCTAGTTGAACATCAATACTTTACTAGATCTAAGACAGATAAAGGTTCCTCCTTTAACCAACACTTAGTTACTAAAGAGGAAAGAATGACTGGTAGTAGTGATAAAAATGCTCTTACTAAATTTACTATTAGGGGCAGTTTGATAACAACACAAAGAGAGATGATCTCCAAATTAACTAGGAAAATGGAGGACCTTCAAGAAGAAGTACAACGAGCAAAAGATATGGCCAATTTGTCTATTGTCGCTAATACACTATCCTTGTATAATAGTGCACCTCTACTCCAATCATGACTCCACAGTTGATGTGGTAGATGAAAGGATGAAATTTAACTTTATAGAATTGCTGGTAGTCCAAATGAGGCCTGAAGCCTACCCTTTAAGTTTTTTTTAATCTCATTTTCACTTTTCATGCTTTCCATAATCTAACTTATGTTGTTTATGAAAAATTAATAATAGTTTAAAACCTCCCAATGTCATATCATTTCAAGAGCTAAATGAACAAATTAAAGCAGATAATGATGACGAAGCAGGAGAGTACTATGAAAAACAATATCCCTAGACCATTTAATGGAGAAACTAAAAGATTTTGAGAATTGAGAAAAGCCTAACCTAGAGAAGACTGAGGAAATAAATCTAGGTGATGAGGGTAAAGTCAAAGAAATCAAAATCAGTGTTCATCTGATGGAAGCAAAGAAAAAGAGAACTCATCGGGTTACTTAAAGAATACATTGATATATTTACTTGGTCCTATGATGACTTGCTAGGATTGAGTACAGATATCGTATTACAGAAGTTGCCAATTGATACGAGGTTCAATCCCATATAGCAAAAGCTACAAAATTTCAAGCCAGATATGAGCCTGAAAATCAAGGAAAAAGTCACTAAGTAAATCTAAGCCAATGTAGATGAAGTCATGAAGTACCCAACATGGATAGCTAACACTGTTCTTGAACCAAAGAAGGATGGAAAGATCAGGATTTTTGTCTATTATAGAGATTTAAGCAAAGCCAGTCCTAAAGATAATTACTCCATTACCCAATATCCATATTCTCATTGACAACTGTGTAAGGCATGAAATACAGTTATTCATGGACTTTTTTATCGAGTATCATCAAATACTTATAGATAAAGAAGATATAGAGAAAATGGATTTTATCACACCTTGGGGTAGTTATCACTATAGGGTGATGCCCTTCGATCTCAAGAATGCTGGTGCTATATTTAGAGATCCATGATAACCATATTTCATGATATGGTTCATAAAGAGATTGAAGTGTGTGTGGACGATGTGATCATCAAATGTCATAAGAGTTTGGACCACTTGGTCCATTTGGATTCATTGATCGAATGTGGAATTACAACTTGAAGTTGAATTCTGCCAAGTGCATTTTCAGGGTACTAACTGGGATGTTATTGGGTTTAATATTTAATAGAAGGGGCATTGAGAAAGACCCTTCAAATATTAAGGCAATCCAAGAATTGCCTCCTCTGAACCCAAAGAAGAAAGTCATGAGTTTCTTAGGAAAATTAAATTACATCAGCAGGTTCATAGCCTAGTCAACAATTATTTGTGAACCAATCCTCAATATCTTATGAAAGATGTACCAAATAAATGTACGAAGGAATGCCAAAAAGATTTTGACAAGATCAAGGACTATCTATCTAGTCCATCGATACTAATTTCTTTAAGAGAAGGAAGTCTCCTATTATTGTATTTATTGATCTCAGACAATGCATTTGGATGTGTCTTAGAGCAACATGGTGAAATTTGAAAGAAGAAAAGAGAAATTTATTTCTTGAGTAAGAAGTTCACTCCACATGAGGGTTGTACACGCTATTGGAAATGACGTGTTGTGCATTGGCCTGGTGGCCTAAAAGCTGAAGTATTACCTGACATCAACTACAACATATCTTATCTATAGAATGGATTATTTAAAGTACATATTCCAAACGGCCATGCCCGCGGGGAAATTGGCCAAATAAAAAATGCTATTGAGTGAGTTCAACAATGTATACATAACTCAAAAGGCAATCAAGGGGTAAGCCCTGGCAGATAATCTAAAAGAGAATCTAGTTGATAAATAATATGATTCACTTGGAACTAATTTCCCAGATGAAGAGGTATTGTTTGTAGGGGAAGACATCATTAAAATATATCTAGGTTGGAGATTGTTCTTTGATGGGGCGGCCAATTTCAAGGGTTCAAGAATTGGGGCAGTCTTAATATCAGAAATTGGTCAATAGCTAAATTACACTTTTTGTGCACTAACGATATGGCTAAATATGAGGCTTGCATTCTCGATCTCAGATTGGCTATTGATATAATTGTTTAGGAGATATTAGTAATTGGAGATTCTAATCTATTGGTTTACCAAGTTTGAGGTGTATGTCCATAAAGACAAAAATCACATCGTATGTAGAATTGGTAAAGAAGTTATATAGAGGATTCAAAGAAGTGGAATTCAAGTATGTTACAAGAATACAAAATGAGTTCATCGATGCTTTGGCCTCTATATCTTCAATGATTCAACATCCAAGATCAAAGTTACATTAATCAATTGGAAATAAGCTTAAAGGAACAACCTGCACATTGTTCACAAGTTGAGGCAGAACTAGATGAAAATCCATTGTACCTTGATATCAAGAGGTATTTAGAAGTTGGGGCATACCCTGAAGATGCAACCATCAATCAGAAGAAAATGATCCATCTATAGCCAACAATTTCTTTTTGAATGGGGAAGTCTTTTACAGGAGGACCCTTAATTTGGGACTTCTATAATGTGTATATTCCATTAAAGCAACAAAATTACTTAAAGAAATTCACGTTGAAGTGTTTTGACCTCATATGAATAGGTTTATTCTAGCCAAGAAGATCCTAAGAGCTAGATATTTTTGGATGACCATGGAAAGTGACTATAGATAATTTGTGTAGAAATGTCATGAGTTTCAGATACATAGGGATCTATGTCATGAATCAAGACTACCCCTAGTGGTAACATGGTGCTCAAGGTCACGAGTGACCCTAATCTAACCCATGATTTGGAACAAGCTAAAAATATTGAGAGAAGATAACAAAATAATGTATGGAAGTCATTTAATAGTATCTGATAACCAAAGTAATATCAAAGGTAACTTAAATATATCACTGAGAAATATATCTAACCATCTGACTTTCTGAAAGCCTCTAAACATGATGAGTTTTTGAACAGATCCCTAACTAACTCTGACAAGCTGAAATTGCATGAAATAAAATTACTGGGATGAATAACTAGTCCTCGACTGATGAGGACTCACCAATGCTGCAGTTGAGTGGAATTGGAACAAAATAATTATGAGCTAGGAACTCAGCATTCGAACCTATGTTATAAGACAACATAGGGCAAAAGAGAGTATGCGGTAAGTACTTAGAATATACTGGTATGTGAGATGGGAAACTAACTGATATACACATATATACTAAACAAGTATGCATGAACATGAAAATTGAATACAAGACCAAGTATAAAAATGTATTAAACTTATATATAACTGGATAACTGACATGCTTAACACTTGGTCAAGCAAACCTGAACTGAACATAATCTAAGCACTGAACTAGAAATTGTGAGCTATTATGTAACCGACATTCCCTAATATAAGATAATTGGGGTCAAACCTATGACCCCAATTTGAAGGCTGCCAACACCTTACAAAAGATACCAACACTGGCTAGCATGGATCTACTAAACTGATATTCCAAAGGACTAGGGTGTCAATCCTCTACTGGTGGGTGACCCCTATTAGGGTGCCAGTCCTCAACTAGAGGGTGACCCTTATAACCTACGTTGGCAATGTAGTTTTGGAACTTAAGGAATTCTACAAAAGGTCTCAGTGCTCAACTGGCGAGTGAGCCTTCATCCCTAGGTTCACTCGATGCTAAATACTACTCTAATCTGAACTAACATTAGTACTGATAAATTTTTAACATGATTTGCTACTGATAAATGCTTAGCATGATAATATTCTAAATTTAATTAGACAAACATGATCCAAATGACTTGAAACCTAAAAACTATAATATGTATAAGTACCTAGGTATTGGGTGTTTATAACCCACAAGCACTAACTAATGCAAGCTGGTCATGGTAGAGAAATGAATAATGTTCAATAGTTTAATAGCTTGTCGTGATGTACGAATTTGAATTATCAAACATATGGAAATACAATTCTCATGAGGGAAGATATTTTCATGGTTCATAATCAAAATAATTGAGAGAGAATTTATAAAATTCATAGTTTACTTGGAATCTCATAAAAGAGAAAAGGGTTTTACATTTGTAAAATTTAAGGAGTTCTTGGGACTCAATGGGTGAAAGGGACCCAATGAAGAAATACCACATACCTGAGAGTAGGAGCCTTGAAGAAATCCGTGAAGTTGATATTGTTCTTGAGAAAATCCTAGTTTGCTCTAATGAAGAAGAGAATCACCTTATTTTCCTAAGAGAAGTGATTTTTGAATTATGAGAGGTTAGGGTAATATTAACCCTTGATAAATAATGTCTTGGAAGGGTAAACAATGTGGGTTTGGGTTAACAAGGGGTAGAAATTACCAACGAGCCCCTATTTAAAATATGCAGGAATTTTTGGTTCCAGTCATCATGACTAACCCCAAGACTTATCACGTCTAGTTATGAGTTATAGTCTAAGTCATAAATTGAGGTCCTGGGATCTTGGTTCCACTATGTTATGACTATGACTACCTTCCATATAACTCATTACAACTTACTACGAGCCATTGGGTGGAGTCTTAGTTTGAGGTTGGCTTTTGGACCACTTACTGTATAGGTTACGGGTCCATACAATGACTTGTAATGTCTTGTTATGAATAATGTACTAGACTTGATACCACTGTAATGGATTCTTGATCATACACTGTTGGATCTACAAGTCCTTCCTAAAAGCTCGAAGTCACTGATTACGAGTCATAAAATGGGGTCATAATCACTGGATATAATCTGAAGGTCCTTTTTGTTATGACTACGACTACTCATAGAACTTTGTAACATCTGATTATGGGTCATCGCATGAGCCATAGCCACTAGCAACTGAATCATATTTAAGGGAAAATTTGGATAACTTTTGGCCACAATGGCGGATCAAGGCGAGACTTGCAACGTTGGAAAGCTAACTTAGTGGCCTATACTTTGAGGGGTCTAGAGCTTAAAATTTTAGGTATTATAATATCTCCCTCTTGGGATCATTCATAACAAATGAAACTGTCTGAAGTAGAATACTAGGAAAAACTAAGATCATGCACTGAATACTTATAGTTAAATCATGACTAAATATCTGAATCTAAGTCGTGATGCGTGGACTGAACTTAATTCATAAACTTATGACATGAATATGAATGGATAGATTAGGTAGTAATAAAATAATTAATTAATTAAGGAAATATTACCTTAAGTTGGAACTAGGTTCATAGAGAAAAGATAGGGGTACTTGGCTTGCATATCAGCTTTTGCTTCCCAAGTAGCTCCCTTAACTGACTAATTTCTCGATAGAACTTTTACTAAGGTAACTTATTTATTTCTCAACCTATGAATTTGAAAATCAAGGTTCTCAATTAGGATTTCTTTATAAGATAGGATATCTTTCATGCGCACACATTCTAAAAGAACTACTAAAACTGGATCACAAATGCATTTCTTTTGAAAAGAGACATGAAACACTAGATGCACTATTTTGAACTCTGCAGGCAACTTTAACTCATAAGATACCTTCCTAAAGGGCTTACAATCTGATATGGGCCTACATAGAGGGGACTGAGATTTTGTTTATTACCAATCCTCTTCACCCCTTTCATGGACGAAATTTTCAAATACACCTAGTCATCAATATCAAACTCAAGCTCCCTTCTCCTCATATCTTCATAGGATTTTTGTCAACTCTACGCTGTCTTCAGCCTTTCTCAAATCAACTGAACCTTTTCCATCATCTCATATACATATCTGGACCTATCAAAGCAGCTTTTCCAACCTCAAACCAACCAATAGGAGACCTACACCTTCTACGATAGAGAGCCTCAAATAAAGCCATCTAAATACTAGAGTGATAGTTTTTGTTATAAGAAAACTCAATCAATGGAAAGTGGTCATCCCAACTACCCTTGAAGTCAATAACACAAGCCTTCAAAATGTCTTTCCAGGTTTGAATGGTCCTCTCTGCCTCACCATATATCTGAATGTGATAATTCGAACTGAGGTGAACTTGGGTACCAGGACCCTTCTGAAAATCCTTTCGAAAATAAGAGGTAAACTTGGTACCTATATATGAAATGATGGTCAACAAAACTCCATGTAACTTTACCAGCTCCTGAGATAGAGTCTAGCATAATCTTTAGCTAAGTCCAAAGTTTTAACTAATAAGAAATGATCTGACTTGGTCATTCGATCCACAATAACACAAATAGAATCATGCTAATGATGAGTACAAGGTAGCCTTATAAAAAAGCCCATATTCAACACTTCCCATTTCCAAGTAGGGATGTTGAATTCCTAAAGCTTACGACTAGGCCTCTGGTGCTCAACCTTAACCTGCTGACAGTTAAAACACTTAGCCACAAATTTAGCATTGTCCTTCTTTATACTATTCAACCAATAGACTTCCCAAAAATCACGATACATCTTAGTGGCCCCTAGGTACATAGACTATATCAAACCATTCACCTTTGCTAACATTCACTGCCTTAAATCATCCATGTTCAAAACACATAACCTATGCTGATAGTGAAGTACACCATGTCCTCATTTGGAGAAAACATCAACCTTCTAGTTCTGAACTACCTCTTTCAACCTAACCAAAATTGGATCTGTTTCTTGCTTTTCCTTCACCTTAGCAACCAAGAAAGATTCAAAACTATTTTGAACCCAAACACTACCTTCGGATGAATCAACCAATCGAACTCCCTATCTAGCAAGCTGATGAATCTCATGTACTAACTCTTTCTTATCATCCTCAATATAGGCAACACTTCTCATAGACAATCTTCTAAGGCATCGAACACTACATTGTCTTTACCAAGGTGATACAAAACACTCATATTATAATTATAACACCTTGGATTTTTTGTCCCTAAAAATTTCTTGATCCTTGAGCTTACTATTCTCACTACGACTCACTATGTGAGTCGTAAGGTGTCATTACTGGTCTTAGGGACCCAATCATAGCCTAGATAGTATGTTGTCCTGGATTTTCTATCTTGACTCTGACTTAGACCCTACTATTTATTGGGTTTCATACAAGTTGTAGGGTTTGAATCATAGGGAAACCAATGGACTATCCTATGTTCCTGTCATGACTTCGACTATCATGTGATGAGTTGTAAGGATTGTATATAAGTCGTATGGTGTGACTCATAAATAGGATAGTATAGGGTGACCCTTGATACTGTCCAGACTATGACAGGACTAAATGAGTCGTAGGGTGACCTTACAAGTCAAGAGGTAACCCGTAGCGATTGGGCATTGGTTTATAGTCATTTAATTAAGGGCATACTAGTAATTTCCCTCCTAACCCACTTAGCCCCCACGAATTAAAACCCTCTTTGGGACCTCATTAGCGTATTGTTCATAATATAAACACTCTCTCAGACTCTCTAATTCTCTCAAGAAAGATACTTAGAGTTTTAAATAAGTTGATCAATTAGAGCTCCCAAGGGAAAATTCTCTTCGTAAATCTTGATATTTTAGGCATGTTTCTCTTCCCTAACTATTACTTTGTACAAGCATGTGTTTTAAATAGTTATCTATGTTGTTTTGATGGTGGTCTTGGAACATAGATTAAGGGTTTTTGAATGATTGTTATTTATGTGATGTTTCAAGTTTATATATGCATTGTATCTATTTAAATGATAGTTTTGAGAACAATTTGATTCATGAGTATGGTGAATAAACTAGGGGATCGTGATTTTCCCAAATTTTATGAATATTGACAATTGAATTGGTAACAATCCCAACCAAACTTTGTGAAAGCAATTTTAAGTGCAAATAAATATTGCATTGAACAATTTTTGGAATAATTTCATGATATGAAAAGGTTATTGAAACATGATGGTTGATTTAATGAACAAAGAGAGTCGGTGTTTCCCCCACCTTTCATTAATGAACAAAGGGAGTTTTTCTCTTGAGTTAATGGAATTGATTTGGCATGTTGATGATACCTTGCAAGTGTAGTTAGTATGACGATATCGATAGTATATTCCTAAATATAAATTATGGTTCAATGAATGGGAATGTGTGATAAGTGTTTTAATAGGACTTAAAAGAGGGTTGTGTAGCTAAGCCATGAAAGTGGAGGTCCTAAGGAACCAGTACTTGAAACAACATTTATTGGTGTGGGGGTTGAAATGGACTAGGGTTCGAGTCCTCTCGCTTATGACCAGGTGGTTCGAGTCCACCTTATTATTATTATTGGGAGGTTTGAGTACCCCATATTACATTTCATGATCAGGTGTTTAAGTCACTGTATTATTATGATTGGGAGGTTTGAGTCCCATACATTACATTTCATGGTTGGTTGTTTATGTCACCTTAGTATTTGATTAGGAGGTTCGACTCCCCCGTGTATGTATCTGAGATTATTCTCTGATTTGTATGGCTACACGCAGGGCTCGACCAAGGGGTAGAGGTGGGGCCCATATAGCCCCTGAGTAATGTTATATGACGGTTAAGCTACACAATCCAGAATAAAGTTTTAAAGTGCATTTTATATAAGTATATGTATATATATATGCGTGTGTGTATGCACACTTGTATGTGAACATGTACATTGAGTTGAATTGAATTTTGAATTATCATTAATTTATCCTTATCCCTAAGTTACATATTAGTGCTTAAACTACTAACTGTCTGTGAATGTTGTATCCCTATGTGATGCAGGCACGAAAGATACTTCTACTTTTCCTGTGCAATGTTAGGTGGATCAGCTCGATTCATCGGTCATGTGTGGTGAAGTGGTGAGCATTTATTCTTCAGAAGACTTGATTATTCCATCGATTTCCTTTCATAAACTAGAATTAAAGAGTTCACATTAATATTAACATTATCATTGTCCTTGTTATTATCAGAGTTGGGAGCATGTCCCGATACCTTATTGATTTTTGTTTTGTTAGAAGGCTTTGTGGATTACTGTAGACTTGGATAGTGGTATTGGTCATTTTGGTTAGTTAACAATATCCGCTATAGACATATCTTAAATTTTTTGAGCTTAACTTATGCTATCTTATTATATGTACAGAATTCAATCATTATTAGGGGTATTATGTCCTATTTGGTTAGGAGTAGGGGGCGGTCTCTAGTCCTTGTTGGACTTGAGATGCTCGTCACAGCCAGGCCCTAGTTTGGGTTGTGACAATAATCCTTCAATAGTTCAAGCCACCTTCTCAAACAAAGATTCAAGTCCTTTTGAGTGAATGTATGTTGTAAATTCTTGTGATCAATAAACACATCAACATAGAGCCCATAAAGGTAACGCCTCTATATCTTTAAGGCAAAAACAACCGGTACCAACCCAAGATCATGAGTCAGGTAGTTCTTCTTATGAGGTTTGAGATGTATTGAGGCATACACTATAACCTTGCCCCGCTGCATCGACACACATCCAAGACCAACTCAGGAAGAACCCCAATAAACCACAAAACCATCCAAACACTCTGGTAGAGTTAAAACTGGGGCAAAAATGAGTCGAGTCTTCAACTCCCAGAAACTCTTCTCACAAGAATTGTACTATTGAAATATGAATTTCTTCTTAGTAGATCTGGACATGGGAGAGTTAATCAAAGAAAATCCCTCAACAAACCATCTGTAGTAACTCGCTAAACCCAAGAAACTCATGATATATCTAATGGAGAGATGGGTCTAGTCTAGTTT
>NC_061121.1:149482537-149499028 GCF_002878395.1 Capsicum annuum | reverse complement strand
TTAGGAAGCTGGAACTAAACTATTCTATTTCTACAATCAACTGAGTCATAACAAGTGTGGAGCCAATCAATGCAAAGGATAACATCAAAATTGGTAATTTCCAACTCTAAAAAATTAACTTAGGTAACCTTTTAGGATATTGTGACTGGGCAATTTCTGTACACCTGTCTTGCTATAATGGAAATACCTATAGGAGTGGACATGAGAAGGGTTCTACTAAAGTTTCGAGATTGACGCTAAAATCTACTACTATATATAAAGTTATGAAGGAAAATGTCACTCTGAGGTCTAATAATGCATATACATAAATATGAATGACTTGTAACATACCAGTAACTACATCAGGAGAACCTTCTTGATATTATCGTGTGTGAAGGGACTATAGTTGATTTTTATGTTGTGTACTTGTGGTACTAGAGGTGGTGCCCTACTGAATCGAGCGACCTACTAAAACTAAAGAGAAATTAGTATAAACCAATTGATGAAGATCGTTACCCCTCTAGGCAATAACTGGAAAATCATTAATTATGTGGCCTGGATTGCCACACCCAAAACATTCATCACTGTTGGCCATGCACTCACCCTTGCGGTTCTTATTATACCTCATGTAAACTAGGTTAGTTCAGCTACTATTCCTACTACCTGGGACTTAGAGCCTGGCACTTTATCACAAGTGTCCTATAGGAACTTAGGCACTGGATTACTAGAAGAAGATAGGGCTAGGGCTGAATATTTTTGGTGGGATTGAGAACGATTCCCACCATCTGACCTCTGCTGAGAAAAGTTAAAACTGTCAGTCTTGGTCCTCTTAGTCTCCCTTTCCCATTCCTTGTGCTTCTCCTCCTCAATCGGCTAAGTATGAGCCATCAACCTGGAGAGATCCATCTCCTTAATCAACATAGTTGCTTTGTACTCTTTGACAATATTTTCTGAAACACCAAATACAAATTACTCATTTGGGACTTGGAATCAGCGACCATAGTTGGAGCAAATCTTTTTAACTAAGTGAACTCGAGTCAATAATCCTTCACACTCATGTTACCCTTCTTTAAATTAATGAAATCTTGCACCTTAGCCTCTTTCTTATTCAGTAGGAAAAACCTATCTAGAAAAGTAGTAGCAACTCCTCCCACTCTACAGGCCCTACATCGACACCTCTATCATCCTTCCATTGCTTAACCCAAGTGTAATCCACCTTTTGAAATTGGTAAGCATCTACATCAATAATCTCACTCGAAGTAAATCCCATAATATCAGTCACCTTCTACACACAATCTAGTAACTCTTATGGATCCTTCTTAGACTTAGATCTAGAGAACATCAGGGGATTCATCCAAGTGAAGTATCAAATCCAAGTTGTTTCTATATTCGTTGTTGGGTTGATGGGGGAAACAACTTATTGGTTATTCTGGGCAGCCACAGATTGGGCTAGTGCAGTGAAGGCAGCCCTAAATTCAACATAAGAGACCTACTCATTCAGGGGGTCTTCGAGAATGTGTGGTGTTGGATGGTCCTCGTTCATCTTTCCATTAGTCCTATTAGGAGGAATTTTTCATACAGGGTAGAGAATTAATTAGAAGGAGTTTAATAGAGCTTACGCTCCATCACATGACATGAATACGGAAAAGGGGAGACTTTTCTAAAACATTTTGTAGCCTCTCGCCTATAAGTGTGGTGCACTTCACACCCATAAACAAGACTCTACTTAACGCGACTTTCAAACACCCTAGGACACTTTAAACCTTGTGCTTTAATAGAACTTTTTTCATGATCTGAGACTACCCCCTAGTCGTAACATGGTGATCAAGGTCACGAGTAATCCCAATCTAACCCATGATCTTGCAAAACCTATAAATTCTGAGAGAAGGTAACAAAATACTATGCAAGAGTTATTCAAAAGTATCTGATAATCAAAAAAATATCAAAGGTAACTAAAGTACATTACTAAAAAATATGTATAACTATCTGAAATCCTCTAAACATGATGAGTTGTTGGGATAGGTCCCTAATAAACTCTGACTAGCTGAAATAGCATGAAGTAAAATTACTATGATGAATAACTAATAAGGTAACTAGTCCTCGATTGATGAGGACTCACCAATGCTGCAGCTGAGTGGCACTACAATGAACTTAGTGCAAACTAGGAATTAAGCATCCGAAACTATGTTATAAGATAATATAGCGCATAAAAGAGTATGCGATTAGTACTTTAAATGTATTGGTATGTGAGATGGGAAACTAACTGAGATACATATATATACTAAACATGTATGAATGAACATAAAAATTGAATGCAAGACCAAATATAAACATATTTTTAAACAATATAAATAACTGAATAACTTATATGTTAAACACATGGTAAAGAAAATTTGAACTAAACATAATTTGAATACTAAATTGGAAACTATGGGAGCTAACATGTAACTTACATGCCCCAATATAAGCTAATCTGGATCCAACCTATAACCCTAGTTGGAAGGGTGCTAGTACTTTGCTAAGGGTACCAGCACTGCATAGCATGAATCCACTAAACTGATGTCCCAAAGAACTAGGGTGTTAGTCCTCTACTAGTGGGTGACCCCTATTAGGGTGTCAATCCTCAAATGGTAGGTGACACCTCATAACTTATGCTAGCAATGTAGTTCTGGAACTTAGGAATTTTTACTAAAGGTCTCGATCCTCAACTAGCGGGTTAGCCTTTATCCTTAGGTTCACTCGGTGCTAAGTACTAGTCCCAACTGAACTGACACTGGTATTGATAAATTTTTAACATAATATGATACTGATAAAAGATCAAAATGATAATGTTTTGAATTTAACAATATAAGCATGATTTGAATGATTTTTAACATGAAAATTGTAATATGCATAAGTACTTAGGTATCAGGTGTTCATAACCCACTAGCATTGACTAATGCAAATTGGTCATGATAGGGAAAGTCATGAATAATGCTAAATATTTTAATAACTGGTCATGATGTGGGCATTTGCATTCTCAAACATATGAAAATACAATTCTTGTGAGAAAACATACTTTGATGGTTCATAATCAAAATAATTGAGAGTGAATTTATAAAATTTATGGTTAACTTGGAATACTATAAAAAAAGATAAGGGTTTTACACTTGTAAACTTTAGGGAGTTCTTGGGACTCAATGGGTGGAAGGGACCCATTAATAAAATCCCACATACCTAAGTGTAGGAGCCTTGAAGAAATCCTTGAAGTTGATCTTGTTCTTAAGAAACCCTAGTTTGCTAACAGGAAGAAAATAATCACTTTATTTTTCTAAGAGAAGCAATTTTTGAAGGTATGAGAGGTTGGGGTAATATTTACCCTTGATAACTGATGTCGGGGAAGGGTAAACAATGTGGGTTTGGGCTAAGAAGGGGTGGAAATTATCAAAGAGCCCCTAGTTAAACATACAAGAATTTCTTATTCCAGTTGTTACGACTCACCCCACGACTCATCATGTCTGGTTATGAGTTATAACCGGATTTCCTAGGATCTTGGATCCATTCTTTTATGACTACGACTACCTTTTCACGACTCTACACGACTGACTACGAGTCATTAGGTAGAGTTGTAGTTTGAGGTTTGGCTTTTTAATCAATTAATATTCAAGTTAAGAATCAACACATTGACTCATAATGTTTGATTACGAGTCGTGTACTAGACTCGTTACCACTAGCATGGATTATTGATCATACACTGTTGGGTTTATGAGTACTTTCTAGTGATTCATAGTTACTTGTGAAGTGAGGTCGCAGTTACTTGACATAATTTGAAGGTCCTTTTCTGTTGTGACTATGACTACTCATAATGAATTGTAACATCTATTTATGGGTCATCGCGTGAGCCGTAGCCACTGGCAATTGAATGATACTTAAGGGAAAATTTGCATAACTTTTTTCAACAATGTGGGATCAAGGCGAGACTTGCGACGTTGGAAAGATAGCTTAGTGGCCTATATTTTGAAGTGTTTAGAGCTATAAATTTTTAGGTTTTACAATCTAATACATGTGCCCTGACATAAACTTAATATTATGAGTTCACCATACCCGTTTGTAGTTTGGGGTATGGATATCATAGACCTGATCGAGCCACCAGCTTCCAATGGACATATTGTTTTTGATTACTTTACTAAGTGGGTGGAAGCTGCTTCATACAAAGATGTAACCAAGATGGTATTAGCGGATTTTCTCATAAATAACTTGATTTGTCAGTTTGGCATACCCGAGTTAATCATCACAGATAATGAAGTAAACTTGAATAGTCATTTAATGAAAGAGATATATGAACAGTTCAAGATCACTCATCAAAATTAAACCACATATCGCCCTCAAATAAATAGAGCAGTAGAAGTTGCCGATAAGAACATCAAGAAGATCTTAAGAAAGATGGTTGCACAAAATGCTGCCTCATGCCTTGTAGGGATATCGTACGATAGTCAGAATTCCGAATAGGGCAACTTTTTATGTGTTAGTCTATGGAATACAGGTGGTAATACCCGCTAAAGTTGGAATACCATCTTTAAGAATCATCTAGGAAGTAGGAGAAGTAGGATTGATTAATGAAGAATGGGTCCGTGCCCATCATGAACAACTTATGATGATCAGCGCAAAAAGGATGAGAGTTGTATGCTATGGACAATTATATCAATTATGAATGACTCATGCTTTCAACAAAAGGGTAAGAGATCATACGTTCGAGATTAGACAATTGGTACTCAAATGCATATTTCCTCAACAAGAGGAATACAAGGGAAAATTCTCTCCCAAATTGGCAAGGGCCTTATGTAGACTGCAAAGTGCTATCTAGAGGAGCCTTGATTTTTCTGGGATCGATGGACAAAGGTAGCTCGAGCCAATTAATTTTGATTCAGTAAAAAGATGATGTGACTTATGGGGGTGGGGGGTTCTTTGTGCTTATTCACTTGTAATTGCTTTTCTTATTTGTAATCGTTATTATGCTTTATAGTAACTTCAAAATTCCCCATCCTTTTATACAAACTACGTTTGACCTGAATTCTTAAGAATGAAATATGCAAGCGGCCTATGTTATCTTCTGCAAACCCCTTAAGAAACTTTATTTATATTCTCTTAAACTATGTGATGACCTAAATTTCCAAGGATAGGATATGTAGGCGGCCTTTGTGGGCTTTGGTCACCCATTTTGATTATATCTTTATTCTCCTTTATGTTGTGGGAACTACGCTTGACCTAATTCCTATTAAATAGGATACATAGGTACCACAATGGCTCAGTCATATCACCCCAGGAAATGGAAACTAGGGCAGAATTTTTAACAATGAATCTAAAAATTTTAAAAGAAGATCATCCTCTTGAAATTCGAATGAAAATCACATAGGAGATATAGAAAGATCAAATTTTGAGGGAAATATTAGTAACTGAGGTAGAAATTTTGAGGAACACCTCAAAATTTCAATCATACCATACTAAAGAGTTCATAAACACACCAAATATTCATCGGCCTCGAAAGAACTGAGTCAACTTCATCGACCTTCAGCTACAAAGGCTTATCTCCAAAAATCCCCAACCACAACACTAAAAGATCTCCAGATCTCAATGATGGAATGACAGTTGTATCAATGTCTAGAGAAAAAAGTGTTAATTAAATCTAGTACGTGACATGACTTAATTGACAAAGACCCTTTCCAATCTTATTTTAAAAAAGGATTTTTAAAATTCAACTATTTGTAAAATAATTACTTTAAATTAGGTTATGCTCTGATTTTGCCTTATATCCACCAACCTGAGAAGTCAAAGAAGGAGTCATAAGATGACAAACACCTGAAGAAGAACAGAAATTGTTGATGACAATGATGGGAACTGAAGACCAAGTAGGTTAACACAGATCAGTTTTATCAAGAAAAAAACTAACTTTTTTATGGATGTTGTAAAAATCCTGAGGGTTGCACCATACATTGAGGGACTAGGTCCCTCAGAGTCAATCATAGGCATTCAAACAATAGACTGCTAGAAAACTAAAGACAGTGCAGGAAGAGTAAAAATACAAGATTTTTACGTGGAAACCTAGGATGGGAAAAAACACGGCTTGCCCTCACAAACACTAAAGAAATCCACTATAATCAATATCCTGATTATAGTCTATATTTCATCAAACATCTAGGCTCCTTTTTCTTGTAATAACTCTACTACAAGCTCATCTTTGAAACTCCACCAAGGACTCTCTATACTGACTAACTTTGATCAGCCTCAAACTTAGTAAACTTTACCTAAGCACTCTCAACTCAAAGAAAAAAATACTACTCTTATAGCATGATTAGTTTAGTTACAAATTAGTACTAACTCAAGAACAATTTCAATTTAAGCTCACATAAATAACTAAGAACTTGAGTAGTGGAATTTTTTCTTCTATCTCTCTTCACTCTTTAGAATTATGCAAAAATTGATTTGATGAAAAGGAGTCTCTTTCCTTTTATAGATGAGTGATGATTAAGGCTGGAAGATCATTGGACCAGCTATCCTAATTAGTATAAAATAGCACCTTCAAGTTTGTTACATAATAGGATAAAACTGTGCAAACAACGTGTGTTAGTTGTATTGTACCTTGCACATCCAGGGACCTGGTCCATCGCAGTTAGCTGCTCATCATCAAAACTATATATAGAAATTTTCCCCTATTTGATGATGATAAACCAACCATACAATTTTGAGCATCGGCACACATTCATCATATTTAATTAGTGTGATTATCACCTAAAGATGAATGTTCCCCCTATCATCATGCTTCCTCCATCATGCAACATAGGGACCTGGTCCTTTGTTGTCTTTTGCAGCAAAAACCTCTCAGCCCATTTGCACTTTCTTTCCCCTGTAACTCTGCCTTATTATCTACTAAGTACATCACTTACTTCCCCTGTCAACATACGCTATATAAGCACACACACCTGGTAACTGGTAAACTGGTCCTTATATATGAAGTTAGTATTCCCCCTTTTGGCATCATTAAAAAGGATTAATAGTAAACCAAGAGTAAATATAAGTACGAGCCAATAAACTCATAACCACTGGGGCAACACTAGCATGAAGAACAACTTAAGGTAAAGGAAACAAATGAAGATCACAAGTAGAATTCATTCATTCATAACAAAGATTAGTACCAATACAATCATGCCAAAATAATTCAAAAATAACTATCTTCAAAAGCCAATACAAGAAGTAAGATATGAAACTGACACTTGATTAATTTAAAAGGTGGGGATAATATATTTTAGGTAGAGGTAGGTTTGGGGGAGAGGGACTTAAGCAATATCTCCATTCTTGAATTTAAAGCATTGTGAGCATCCAACAACTGTTTGGTGAGATCCTTCACTTCGGCATTCAGTTCTTGAACTTTACTAGTCAGTTCAACCACTCTTTCTTGGAGTTTTGCATTTTCAGTCGCATGTTTATCAGTGACACCTGGTCCTTTAGAGGACAACCTTTGATTCAAGTTCTCTATTTGAACATCTTTGGTAGGAAACTTGATCCTTAACTCCTCTATTTTCTTTCCCAACTTTTCCAGAATAGCTAGTAACTCAGATACTTGAGACACAGATCAAACTTTACCCTCTATGTATTCATTCTCCATAAGAGTTGCTAGGCTAATCATTTTCTTGGCTATTCCAGAAGTTCCCTTAGTTCCATCCACAACATAATTTTTAAACACCTTGTTCACTAGATATTCATATGGCATTCCAAGTTTGCCTTTCTTTTCGTACATCACTTTAAGCATATGCTCTATCATTAGAGCAGGAAGACTTATCAATTCAAGCTTGCTTAGGATTTTAATCAAAAATAGCTCAACATAAGAGGCAATTACTTCCTTCAAATTTTTGTAACCAAACCTTGTTAATGAATTCAAATACCAGTTGATATTCACTTATCAGGAATTTCTTTTCCCTGCAGATATGGAAGTCCCTCCTACCTTTGATGTAGTGATCGTAAACTTAGTTGAGAGTTGTTGGTTTACAACTGTCCTCAACCCTATTGTAGGTAAATCCAAGATCTTTCCCAATGATTCTTTATCTAGATTGATAATCTTACCTTGCACCTAGCCTTCAATCTTAGCTCATCTTTTGAGAAATCCATGGTGTAATATGATTCCCTTACCTCATATTCAAAAACCATTAGTGTTTTTTCTTCAAATATATGTAGCTATCCTTGATGCCTGATATACTCAACCAACTCTGTCTTCCCGGGCTTTTTATAAATTATAGGATTAAAAACTCTTCTTAACAAAACTTTTTGTGTTCTCAAGTTTCCAATCCTTCTTTCTCTAGACATTTCTTTCTTTTCTTCTTTCTTTTTAATCGCAACTTTTCTATTCTTAGGACCAAGTCCCTCAGAGCCTTTTATTTTCTTAAAAACTATATGTTTTAGACTTATTCCATCAAGGTTACCATACTTTGACTTAGAGGATCTAAGGTAAAGTTTTCTATGGCTTTGTTTTCTTAAGGATCAAGGTATTCGATGAGGGCACATTCAATTTGATTTTTTGGAGTTTTATCTACTTTAAGGTTATTAGCTGGATTTAAGGAAGTAGTAATGTTAGTAATTTGTTTGTGAGTGAATGAGAGTGAGAGGGACCAGTTTGTTTTAGAAGAGGAAAAGAGTGATAAGTTGAGACTAAGAATAAGAAATAGCCTGATTTAGAAAATTAAGAGGTGACTGTTGTCATCAAAAGATCTTTCTTTTGAAATGACATGTCTGATCCTAATAAAAGCAACTCTTTATTTTGCAAAGGAATTTACAACTTAGGGAAAAATATATGGCTTTTCAGATAGCATTTTGTGATTACTTAAGAATCTTATAGGTACTAACCTGAGAGATAGGACCAGGTCCTTTTCCTTTTAATTGAATTGCCTGCTTATGTTAGTTACATTTATTTACTTGTCAAGTTGTTTCCATGGGTGTACACCTAAAAAGGTATGAAACTAAGTTAGATTATACTGTACCTACTTTATCATGGATACCTACCACCTAAACATAGCCACTTCTTGGAGTTACACTTGTTGGAACTTTCTTTTCTAAAAAGAGTCTTTTAAGGACTAGGTCCCTTTAATTCAAATGTTTCATGATATGACACTTCCACCTTAGAGTGTATTGAGAGAGAGAGATCACAGTCAAATATTCTATGATTAAGCTTTGAACACCCACTTTTAATAAATATTCCTAATTGCAATCCTATTTTTCCAACCTAGACCCATAATAAGTTATTTGACTTAGTAACCCACTTGAGTTTGAGTTCCTAGTAAGAAGACAATGGTATGATCAAATCCTTCTTGGTCCATCCAGGTAGAGACCTTTTCTTCATACTTTGAAAGTTTATGAAATTCCTTGGATAGGAATTCTCTTATTGGATATATCTATCATTGAACATTCTTGCTCTATTCCTATTTTGACAGTGTTCCTTCAGGTGTCCATCTTTTCCACAATGAGTGCACAAGGGTTTATGGACTTTGTTTTTTACATTTTGAACAACCTTATCTTGTGACCCAGAAGATTGATCTTTCTACTAATACCCAAGTCCCGTACTATTATAGACTCCCTAACCAGTAAAATTAGACAAGATTTGTGAGGATGAAGTCCATCGAAGAGATTTTTTGAGTTCTTCCCTCAAATGGACCAGGTCACTTTCTAACTCCTTATTCTTCTAAAGCATAGTCATGAGATGGTTTGGAGAATTCTTCAACTTTTCTTCAAGCTCAATTTGAAGTTGTGAGGCTTGTTTCTTCCCATTGCTATCAAAAGCATCTACTTTCTTCAGTTGGCTTACCAAACTCAAATTGTTAAATTTTAACTTAGCACATTGTTCTTCTATTTCAGAAATTTGGTGAGTTAAGGCAATTAATTCAAGCTCCTGATTCACTTATTTTCTTCTATACCATTTTTCTCAATACTCAGCTTACACACAGTATCAATCAATACATATGCTAGCTTCTTTATCTTCTTATTATAATAATTTTCAAGCTTCTTCTTAATGTCAGAGATAGTTACCTTAGTCTCTTCTTCACTTTTAGTGTCTTCTATGAAGGAAAACAAGTAATCAAAGGTCACTTTTTTATCTTCCACTGCAAGAATGGAAACATCAGCAGACTCACAAGAGGAGTCACCCTATCCAGCTAAAGCTTGTTTGACTGCAAGATCAGCTACAGCTTGTCTTCTTGATTTTATAGGGACCTGGTCCCTATCTCTTCCTTTGTCACCTCCAATATTTTTATAATCCTGATGGTGCATTTTGTTCATTGGAAAATCCTTAATAAACTGTTCTGGACTTCCACACCTATGATAAACTTCCATAGTGGCTCCTTTTCTGTTGTTGCTTTCACTTCTCTGGAACTGATCACTTTTCTTCATATATTTAATAATTCTTTTTGCTAAGTAGGAAACATCAGTTTCATCTTTATCTGGCCCTAATTTTGAAGATTTTAAAGACAATAATTTCTCCTTTTTTACCTCTATCTTCTCATGCCCTTACTGCTTTTTAAGTTCATAAGTTTTCAGGTTCCCAATGAATTCATCCATGGTGAGAGTTTTGAAGTTCCTAGCCTCAGTGATAGAAACCACTTTGCTTTTCCAAGATTTAGGAAGAACCCCATGAATTTTTCTCACCTATTTTTACAAGGGAATTACTTCACCTAAGCAGTATAATTATTAGTGATAGAAGTAAACCTGGTATGCATCTCTTGAATAGTTTTTCCTTCTTTTATTGTGAAGGTTTTCAATATATCAACTTTTGAATCCTTCACAGTAGTGGTTCCTTCATGATTTGTATTTAAGAAGTATTTCCTTAGCTGTTTCACAAGCTAAAATCCTATTATATTCATCTGGTCCTATGCCACAGACAAGCAATTTTTTTCGCTCTATAGTTTTTCTTAATTCTTTTTCTATCTTCACCATTAAACTCCCTCCTTTTTAGAAATATTATGCAAAATTTCCTTCTTTGACTTATTTTACAGGTATATGAGGACCATCAAGAATAATGTCCATGAGCTCATTTTCCTCAGCCGACATAAAGTCAAACATCCTTGTTTTCCACCATCCATAGTATTGTCCATTGAATCTAGGTGGTCTGGTGGTTGATTGCCCTTATTCCAGGTTAGGTGAAATAGCCATGCTGACCAAGATACTCTAGGTGTGAACCTTTTAAAGTGACCTGGATCTGATACCAATGGTAGAAACCTTGAGGGTTGAACCACAAGTGAGGGACCAGGTCCCTCGGAGTCAATCACAGGAAATTAAACAATAGAGTGCTGGAAAACTAAAGACAGTGCATGAAGATTTAAAACCAAGATTTTTACGTGGAAACCCAAGAAGGGAAAACCACTACTTTCACTCACAAGCACCAAAGAAATCCATTATAATTAACCTCCTGATTACAGTCTAGATTTCAGACTACCTCTATGCTCTTTTCTCTTGTAAACCATAAGCTCTTCTTGGTAACTCTACCAAGGACTCTCTACGCTGATTAACTCTAATCAGGCTCACACTTAGGCTACTCTACCTAAGCACTCTCTACATAAAGACAAACACACTACTCTCATAGCATAAGTAGTTCAGTTACAAATCAGTATTAAATCAACAACAATTTCAATTTAAGCTCACATAAATATCTAAGAACTTAAGCAGTGGAGCTTTTGTTGCTATCTCTCTTTACTTTTTAGAATTGTGCAAAAATTGATTTGATAAAGAGACATCTCTTTCCTTTTATAGCAGAGTGATGATTAGGGCTAAAAGATCATTGGACCAGCTGTCCTAATTAGTATAAAATAATACCTAGTCCAATGCAGTATTTAAGTTCTTTTATACAAAAGGACAAAACTATTCAGACAATGTATCCTAGTTGTACTATACCTTACACTTCCAGGGACCTGGTCCCTTGCAGTTAGCTCATCATCAAAAATACATATAGCAGATGTAGGTTATCTTGAAGTTGACAAAAAACCAACAAAATCACCAGTTATTCAATATATTCCTTAGGTTTAAATGAATACAACAAATCCAAATATCCAAAGACCAATAAGGAAGGGCCAAGATGGTCAGAAAGCTAAAAATAGTTGAGTTTTCCAAAACTAACAAGTTTCTATAGTTATAGGTGTCATCAAATGTGAAAAGAAAAATGATGATTAGCTCAAATCCCCAACAAATCAAGGATCATAAACAACATATGATGTTCAAAAATGATATATACAGAAGGTTAAATGTGCTAATGGATGGTCAAGGTGATGTTTTATATAATCATTGCATGAATATTTGCATTCATCCTCATTATCTTATTGCATTATATCATGCCAAAAGGGCCACGCCATAAGCTCCATGCCAAGAGCTCCATTCTAAGAAGGCCATACTATAAGGGTAATGCCAAGAGGTCTATGCCATAAGGGCTATGCCAAGAGGGCCATGCCATGATGGACATATGTCACGCCCTAAGTCTGTACCCCGAACGCTACATTATACTCATAATCTCGAGGGACCACAAGCTAACCCATGATCAGTACCTGCTGCAATAACTGAATAATAGTACTATAATTATGCAAAAATTAGGAGAAAACTTGCCATAAGGTTCAAACTAAAAGTAAATACTGAATACTAAAAACTGAATACTGATACATCTGTCTAAAATACTCTAGTCTGAAAAACCTCTACTATTTAAACAAGGATTTTATGGGACAATCCCCCAACTATCCCCGACTACTAAAAACTGATAAACTAAGATATTAAATTACTAAAATAATAAGTCTGTCCTCAAACTATGAGGACTCACAACTAAGTTTGTTGCTGATAGATCAAGCTGCTAAGAATAATCAGAAGCTCGTGCGTCTGAACCTATGATATAAGACATCATAGAGCAAAAGAAAGGTATGTGTCAGTACTTTGAATATACTGGTATGCTAAGTGAGGTAGGCTGAGATGCATAGGTTCATATGCATAAACAATACTAACTGAATAACATAAATATAACTTAGTGAGAGTACATGCATGAATACATAAACTAAAACTGAGATCATGATAACACTGGATATTGAGTTCTAAATTACTGATTTACTGATATCTGAGTTTACTGATATTGTGTATCTAAAATTGAATGATTACATCTGTCAATCCTGATTCTAAAGACTGGTCTGAGTTTTATACTGACATAAGTGACTATATCTAATAGTCCTGAATCTGTAGAACTGAACTGAGTTCTATAGTAAGACTGAATCTTAAACTGAGACTGTGGGAGATAATTATCTAACCGATATGCCCCTTTATGGATAGATTAGGGTTAAACCTATAACCCCAGTTGAAAAGGTGTCACTACCATGCCACGGGTAAAGACAAGTTGAGTCACCCTTATTTAGCAGGTGCTCTGAATAAGAATGGTGGGACCCTCAACTGGCAGGTAGGACACCTCATCAACCCTCAACTGGCAGGTTAAATCTCAACCTACACTGGCTATATAGTTTTGGAACACAAGGACTACTTCGAAGGATCACACCTTCTACTAGCAGGTGAGTCCCCATCCTTAGGTTCGCTCAGTGTTGAATCCTACTCCCAACTAAATAGACACAAAATCGATTCTTAGTTCATACTAGGCTTGGCTGAACTGTTATTGATTATACTTTCAAACTTAACTGAACTGAGTTCACTAAGTTTCGTTGACTGATAGAATACTATTGAATTCTATTAACTAGCTAAATGTACTGAGGTCTGAACTGGACTGGACTAATACTGAGTCTACTAAATTTTTCCTGAGTTCAGTAATTGAATGGGAGTACTACTAATCATGATATGATTGAGATTATTCTGTAACTGACACTGCATCTAGGTAATTAGCTAAATTGTTGGGTATTAAATACCCCCAAGACTAGCATAAAATTAAAGCATCATATGACCTTGCCTAGCATATAAATGTACACTTGTTCATAATGCATCTATAGAGGCATTTTATCAAACACTTGAATGGCATGAACTAGTATACATGCTAACGTGATATAATCTCACTATTGAATTCATATGAACAACTTATCAAACACTTGAAAGGCATTATATACGCACATAGTACTAATCAACGCATGAGTATCACAATTTCAAGGCTTTAACATGAATTCAAAGGATACTACATACATAATAATTAGTTTTACATAAATCTTGCACTTAATCATGGAATAGAAACTCAATCAACATTATAATCATGACTACACTTGAATCCAAATCATGGAAATCATAAAATCAATTTACTTAAAGTTTAAAAGAGTTTCCTGGACTCCAAAGGTGGAAGGGATCCTTGGATGAACACTTGACATACCTTAATGCTTGAATTCTTGAAGATTGATGGAGTGTTCTTGAGAATTGATTTTGAAATTGATATTCTAGGGTTTTGCTCTTAAGAGCAATTTGAGAGAAAAGAGTGTAATTTTCTTTGTGAGGGCAGAATTTTGTGTTTTAGGGGCTGGGTCGAAATGACGAAAATATCCCATTTACCCCTCTGAATGTTGTTTTTAATGAATGAAAAACTAGCCTAGCAATGTACAGACAGACATGTCGCATCATTGGCATCAATGTGATGGCCAACACATCACGCCGAGTCTGCATTGGTTCACTGGAATTTGTACTGGGAGCTGTAGGAAAATATTCATCATTGTTGCATGTCGAGATCACGTCGAGACACTAGTTTGAGCTTTCAAATGTGTTTCAAATGAAGTCTAAAAATTCAAAACTTATCCGAGAACACCTACTGACATTCCTAGTCATGATTCAACAAAACAAATCATTACTTTAAGGTCATGAGGGTCATGAAATGAGTCATCAACCTAGAAGGCTAAAATAAATTCTAAGTGTAAACACTTAGCAGAAATTTCTAAGTCTGAGACCTCTTTTCAAGCTTTAACGGACTGAGTTAAGCTTAGAATTTTGTAGGGTCTTACAATATCTCCATCTTGGGAACATTCATCCTCGAATGAGACTAACTAAGCTGAGAAACACTATTAGACTGAGCTTACACACTGAACATGCATATCTGATTCATGGAACACCTAACTGAAGCTACTGATAAGCTGAGTTTTTAAACTGAACATTCATATTTGATGCATGAGTACATGAATGAACTGATTTGTGAATGCATGACCGAATATGCAATGGTAATAGATACTAAGTTTGTAACTGTAACTAAGCATAGAACTAAGCCAATCTAAGAAAGACTGTTACCTTAGGCTGAGATACTGATAAACCTAAGATAATTTACTAAACATGCATAAAAGGGAACATGAGAAGATAAATGAGCCTGAAACGTGATACATGTACTGAATTTCATGGATTGAACTGAGCCCCTAAATACTTGGATTACGAACGATATTGGAACTTGAGGGTCCACCTATGAGTACCCACTACTGCAAACTGGATTTTTTACGTAAAGAGAAAATGGAAGGTTTAGGTCATGAAAACTTAGGGGGATTATAGTGCATCTCTCCCTTGAGGCATTATGTCCCCTAAAAAATATTGACTTAGCAGATATACTAAGGAATAATTGAGACGATGCACAGGGCATCTGTGAACTGAATCGTGACTGTATATGGCGGATCTAAAATTGAGGCAAGACACCCTAACTAAGCTGAACTAGCAACCACATGGTTGCTTAATCTTAGAATAGTTATAGTCATAAGACTTCGTATAGTGACATTAGATAGAAGGATAGGAAACCCAAGCATACGAACTTTATCTGCCTAATAGATAAATTGAATTGCTGGTTTTGCGGACTAACTTATGCAAAAAACTTATATTCGACTGGGCCCTTCCTTTGACACTCTTTCTATAGAGTTATAGCGGCTTTAGGGAGCAACGAGTCTTGGCATGGCTAAATAAAGTAGCTAAATAAGAAAATCACATCCTGGCTAAAATTTTGTAATATGAGTTGGGGCCTATGAAACATTATCTAAGATGAAGTGACTAAGCCATATACACTACAACTATAAATTTTCATGCTTAGACATATCCCTTGAATACTCCCTCAACTATACTCTCCACCTTAGTACAGCACATCAACTGAGACTAATGAAAATATTCACCTGGGTGTTGAGCATGAGTGCATAAACATACTAACTTATCTTATTATCTGAATGTCTGATAGCTGAATACTGGGCATGTAAGATTGAATTGTACTTAGTCTGAATAACTGGACTAAAACTGTAGAGTATTATGCATATAAGGTAAGAACTGATTGTGTAATAGGAGATAACTAAGCTTGAATTCGTAAAAACTGTATTATTTGAGAATGCAAGACTAAGCATATAACATGATTATGAAATAGTCTATAAA
This sequence comes from Capsicum annuum, assembly GCF_002878395.1. NCBI lineage: Eukaryota > Viridiplantae > Streptophyta > Magnoliopsida > Solanales > Solanaceae > Capsicum > Capsicum annuum. The sequence continues at coordinate 149,482,702 of NC_061121.1, read as the reverse complement.
CTAAGGTATTCAAATACTGATAATTGAATAACTGATAACTATATTCTATGGTCAAGCAAACCTGAAACTGAACTGAGTTTCTGATCTTATTACTGGATTGAGACTGTGACTGACACTATAACTAAGATGGTAACTGACACTGTACTGGAACTGAATACCGGATGA
>NC_061121.1:149460316-149479537 GCF_002878395.1 Capsicum annuum | reverse complement strand
TGATACCCCAGACATGAACTTGCTCATTCTGGACCTATTGTCTGCTACTACCTGTGGAGCATACCTGGCCTACTGAGTAAACTTGAGAGAATACTCTTTCACACTTCTATTTCCTTTCCTGATATTGATGAAATCTAACACCTTGGCTTCTCTTAGCTCTAAGGGAAAGAATCTATCTAAAAAAGCGGTAACAAACCCCTCCCACTCTATGGTCTCTGCATATACCCCTGTCTGCCTTCCAATACTTAAACTATGTATGGTCTACATCTTGTAGCTGATAGGATGATAACTCAGTACTCTTACTGGAAGTCACTCCCATAATATATATACTTTCTAAGCCTGGTCGAGGAACTCTTGTGGATCTTCTTCTCACTTATATCCCGTGAAAGAAGGAGGGTTCATTTGGGTAAAGTACTGAATTTTGGCTACAGCAGCATTAGCCACTGGATTGGACTGAATATCAGTTGGTCATTCATACTAATCTGCTACTGAATTGGCTAGAGTAGTGATGCAGCCCTAAATTCTGCATGAGAGATATGCTCATCCAGGGGATCTGCCTGAACAAGCTGATGTGCTGATTGGTTTTATGTTCTTTTTCCATTATTCTTTTTGGGAGGCATGTTCTGTAAACATAATTAATAAGTAGATTATACTTAGAGTTTAACTTGAGATCATGCTCACTCGCACGACATAAATACTGAAAGAAGGGAAACTTTTCCTAAAACATCTCGTAGCCTCCTGTCCATAAGTATAGCACGCTACATACCCATGCACAAGACTCTACTAGATACGTCTTTCAGACTTCTTAGGACTCTATTGAACCATAATCTCTGATACCAAGCTTGTAATGCCTCACGTCTGTACCCCAGATGCTATACGGTGCTCATAATCTTGAGGGCCCACAAGCTTACTTGTGACAGGTACCAGCTGTAATAACTGAATAATAATATTGTAATTATATGAAAATTAGGAAAAAACTTTCCAAAAGGTGCAAACTAAAAGTAAATATTGAATACCGATACGTCTATCTGAAATACTCTAGTCTAAAAAGCCTCTGTTGTCTGAACAAGGATTTGATGGGATAAGCCCCCAACTAAGTTTGACTACTGAAAACTGATAAACTGAGATACTAAAATACTGAAATAATAAGTCTATCCTCAAACTATGAGGACTCACCACTAAGTCTACTACTAATAGATCGAGATGCTAAGTATGATCGGGAGTCGTGCGTCTGAACCTATGATATAAAACATGATAGTGAAAAAGAAAGGTATGTGTCAATACTTTGAATATACTGGTATGCTAAGTAAGGTTGGCTGAGATGCATGGGTTCATATGCATGAAGAATACTAACTAAATGACATAAATATAACTGAGTGAGAGTATATATATAAATACGTAAACTATAACTGAGATCATGATAACACTGGAAACTGAGTTCTGAATTACTGATTTACTGATATCTGAGTTTACTAATATTATGTATCTGATAACTGAGTGACTGTATCTTATAGTCTTGATTCTGAAGAGCTAGTCTGACTTCTATACTAAGCTGAGTGACTGTATCTGACAGTCCTGAAATTGTTGAACTAAACTAAGTTCTATACTAAGACTGAATCTGAAACTGAGCTTGTGTAAGGTAATCATCTAACCGATTTTCCCCTTTCTGGATAGATTAGGTTCAAACCTATAACTCTAGTAGGAAGGGTATCATCACCGTGCCACGAGTAAAGATAAGCTGAGTTACCCTCATCTGGCAAGTTCTCTAAATGAAAATGGTGGTACCCTAAACTGGTAGGTAGGACACCTCATCAACCCTTAACTGGCAGGTTGATGTCTCAACCTGTGTTGACTATGTATTTCTGGAATAGAAGGACTAGTTCTAAGGATCACACCTTCTACTGGCAAGTAAGTCCCCATCCTTGGATTCGTTCGGTGCTAAATCCTATTCCCAACTGAATAGACACTGAACTGATTCCTAGTTCGTACTTGGCTTGACTGAACTTTTACTGATTATATTGTCTAACTGAACTGAACGGAGTTCACTAAGTTCTATTGACTGACGAAATACTACTGAATTCTGTTAAATGGATGAATTTACTGAAGTCTGAACTAAATACTGAATTAAACTAGATGATACTAAGTCTACTGAATTTTTCTTGACTTCTGTAACTAACTGAGAGTACTACTGATCATGACATGACTGAGATTATTTCATAACTAACACTGGCTCAAGGTAATCAACTAAATTATCGGGTATTAAATACCCCCCAGGACTCGATAGCATAAAAGTAAAGCATAACATGACCTTGCATAGCATAGAAATGCACACTTGTTCATAATGCATCTATAGAGGCATTTTATCATACACTTGAATGGCATAAACTAGTATACATGCTAACATGATATAATCTCACTATTTAATTCACATGAACAACTCATCAAAAACTTGGAAGGCATTGTATATGCACATAGTACTAATCAACACATGAGCATTACAATTTTAAGGATTTAACATGAATTCACATGATACTACATACATAATAATTATCTTTACATAAATCTTGCACTTAATCATGGAATAGAAACTGAATCAATATTATAATCATGAATACACTTGAATCCAAATCATGAAAATTATGAAATCATTTTACTTAAAGTTTAAAAGAGTTTCTTGGACTCCAAGGGTGGAAGGGACCCTTGGATGAATACTTGACATACCTTAATGCTTGAATTCTTGAAGATTGATGGAGTGTTCTTAAGAATTGACCTTGAAATTGATGTTCTAGGGTTTTACTCTTGAGAGCAATTTGAGAGAAAATAGTGTAATTTGCTTTGTGAGGGCTGAATTTCATGTTTTAAGAGTTGGGTCAAAGTTAGGAAAATATCCCATTTACCCCTTTAGACGCTGTTTTTAATGAACAAAAAATGGGACAAGCGACACGCACACCGACGTGCTATATCATTGGCATAAACGCGATACCCAACATGCCGTGTTGAGTCCGTGTCGGTTTATTGGAATTTGCAGTGGGAGCTAGAGAAAAATATTCATCGATGTGGTGCATCGAGATTGCATCAAACTACTACTTTGAGTTTTCAAATGTGTTTCAAAGGAAGTTCAAAAATCCAAAACTTGTCCAGGAACACCCACTGATATTCCTGATCATAATTCAACCTAAAAATCTTTACTTTAAGGTCATGAGGGTCGTAAAATAGAGTCAGCAACCTATGAATGCTAAAATAAATTCTAAGTGTAAAAACTTAGCTGAAATTTCTAAGTCTGAGACCTCTTTTCAAGCTTTAATGGACTGAGTTAAGCTTATAATTTTGTGGGGTATTACAACATTCCAAAAGGGTCATGGCAAAAGGGCCATGACGAGAGGGACATGCTCAGGAGGTCATGCTAAAAGGGCCATGGTAAGAGGGCCATACCAAAAGGACCATGCCAAAAGGGTCATGCCAAGAGGGCTATGTCATAAGGGTCATGTCCCGAAGGCCATATTACCATCTTCGACTAGTTTTGAAGAGATAACAATCCAAGGGAATCTCCAAATTACATTTGATGCCTATGATTAATTTAAAGTCTTTTATATCCATTAATCACACAAAGATTAAAGAGTCTAGTATTGATGGATATTGTAAAGTATTTTCATACATATCCATTAATCACACAAAGGAGAAAGAGCCCAGTGTTGAAGGATATCTTGAAGCATTGTTATATATATCCATTAATCACACAAAGGCGAAAGAGTCTAGTGTTGAAGGATATTTTGAAGCATTTTCATACATATCCATTAATTACGCAAATACAAAAGAGTCTAGCATTGAAGGATATTTTGAAGCATTCATATCTGCTTAAATCACGCAAAGGAAAAGTAGTCTAGCATTGAAAGATATTCATCATCTTCAAGTGCATCAATTACCAAAGATCTGATGGCATTCACCACCAGATCTCAAGAAAGATATGGTTCAAAGAATGTCTATAAGTTGATATCCAAAGACGTATGGCATATTAGATTTTCCAAAATTTGACAATCTGAGGGTCATCTATAGGTCACATTATTTGAGATAGGATAGTATGTAAGGTTATCCGCGAGTTGATAGTACATAGGTCATCTATAAGCCGCAACTATATTCTAACCAAATAGTGTGCAAGATTACCCAAAGATCGATAGTTTGAAGGCTATCCATAAGCTGCAACTAAATCCTTACTGGAAACAATGCAAGATTATTAAAATTGATAGGTCTAAGGGTTCTCTATAAGCTACGTCATATACAAGATCAATTATGTGTAGGATTACCCAAATACTATCAATTTGAGAGATATCTATAAGTCATATTATATCCAAGATCGAATGGTATGCAAGAATACCTGAGAGATAGCGATTCAAGCGATATCGATAAGTCATCTCTTATCTACGGTCAGATAATGTGAAGGATTACCTTAAACCTAGAAACTCAAAGGATATTTATAAGTCGCCGCATATCCAACATCAAATGATGTGCAAGATTACCAAAAGATTGATAATTCAAGGAATATCTATAAGTCGTATCGATATAGAAGATGTGCAAGACTAACTTGAGATTGCATTCAAAAGATCATTATCGATAGCCAAAGATGTTATCGTTCAGCATATGAGAAGCATTATAGGTGACTAAAAGGGTTTTCACATCAGCATAGGATTATGCGGTTGCAGGGATCATTCTATACAAAGTATCGTCGATGCCCAATAGGGCCACGACAGTTTGAAGAAAATTTTTAACCGTCAAAAAAACTATTTATCTAACAACCAAAAGGGTTGTCGTATCGGTTATCGCAAGAATTGTCGCCTTCCAAATAGGAACATAAGTGGATGGCATCTTTTTTTGGATATCAACTCAGATGGAGATATGGTAAAAGACTATAAACCCGTTAGTGAATTATATTTACACTAAAAATTTTGTTTGAGATATTCTCGAGAGCATTTGAAAGGAAGAAAATCTCAAACCAAAACCATAGGTGTGGACGAGTCCAAAAAGGATGCAGAAAAATGTGAAACTTTTTATTAGTAGTAAACTGGGACATAGTCCAAAGAGGAATATCAAACTCTTTGGATGTGATCTAAATAATAACTTACACCACTATTAAACCACATCCCTATTAGAAGGCATGTGGGTGTTTTGGGATTTTGATTTTAGTTTCACTTTTGGAGTATTTCAAACTTATTTTCCTTTAAATTCGGGTGACATACACCTAGAGCTTTAGGAATTATGTCCATGAAACTCATATTTACATGTGTGAGGGAACCATATTTTTTAAATGAGATAATTACAAGCCTCTAGTCCTTATCTCAATTGTTCATTGCTCATCCTGAGCCAAAGGTCGTCTTAGCATAGAAGACTATCTTTTCCACTGATTGAGTTAAGCTATAGGCAACCAGATTCCTTGAGTCTCAGGTATATATAGGCTAGGATCTTTGTTAAAAACTTGACTGCATTCCAACCCCCCTCCCCCAATTCCCTTATTCCTCAGCTTTTCGACTTTATCAAAATTCAAAAAATTGAGATAGCTTGTGAATTTATTTAAAAATCATGCTTCAAATCAAGCGTTGTGAACTACAAGTGGCCTGAATTCTCATACAACCAGAGATATATAGGAAACCTAATACCAAGGCCCTTCTATAATTTTTTAAAATTCATGAAAAAACCAACCTATTTTGAGAAACAAATTTGTGGTCAAACAAAATTAGAAACGTCAAACTCCCTTTGCCCAAGGTTACTTGCATCCACCCTACTCAAAAAGAGGGGTCAGTTTTTGATACCTAATTTTTTCTCTCCATGACTAAATTTAATTTTGAGTTTTTTCGACTTTAAATAAAATACAACATTTATTTTATCCGGATAACATAACTTTTTAAAAATATCTAGGTAATCTTGTCATTTTAAGTAGAAATTATATATTCTCGTATTTACGAGATTGTATAATTTTGTTACTTAAATAATTATTTTATGAAAAAAGTTAAATTTTAGTCAAGAGTCATCCAAAAAATTAATTCAAATGGGCAAAAAGTTGATTCAAATATAATTTGTTCTTAAAAATAATTTATTTGGAAAATATTTGTTTTGATTTTACTAAACCGAAAAGCTGGAGATTAAATTAGTTGTTAATTTATTTTAAATTTTGATAAATTTAGCCAATTAATTAAATTTGACCTTAATCTAAATCAACTTGGCCACAATTGCAATGGAATTAGCCATTTAATTTTTAATTTGGTTAAAATTTAAATACAAATGACTAACACCCTAACAATTAGGCTATTTAATAAATAGCCTAAACCTACTCTATCTATCCTTTTAACTCAAACCCTATGCAACCCACCAAATAAATCACCCAACCGTCCAGGCACTACACCACATCAACCACCGGCCCAACACACCCGACCCGACCTAGTACCTCAACCTTTTTACTCCTCATTAGCAACAGCGTATTACAATAAATACAACAGCAACATCGACACCAACAATAACAGTACAACAACGACAACACACAATGAAAAATAACAACAACAACAATGTTTAAATTCATACAAAGTCCAGCTCACCATATCTCAATTTTAAAATTCAAATTTCAAATCATTTTTCCTTTCTACTCCTCTAATTTCCCCCAAAACAGTCCCAGATCTCCTATAAATACCCATTGAAGAATAAGATGCCGGAGGGATTTTTGGAAAAAATTAAAAATTTTGGAGGAGCATTTCTCTAATTCCACATAACCAAAAAGTCCTTGAGAAAAAATTTGCTAAATCCTAGAGAAAATCACAATTTCTAGCGAAGTAGCAAAACTCCGATGAAAAGTGGATTCAAGCTCCAGTGGGAAAGTTCACTGAAAAGCTCGTTATGTCACATTCGCTACACACAAAAAGGTAAATGACTCATCTTTTCTACAATTTTGCTTTAGTATTACAATTCAAATCTCTCAACGATTGTGAGAATGGTTATGGTCTTGTATGAAAATATGTGTTGCCATTGAAAAAGCTTTAAGCTTTAGTTATGGGTAGTGTGTTGACTGCCCTTTTTGTCTTTTTATTTGATATATACACAATTATTTTATGTTCGTAAAGATTAGAATATGAGATTTTTTTATGATTTTGTGGTGTCGAGGCTGTAATAACGTTCAAAGATAGTTATTGAGTTTGTTCGCTTAGATTCCATTATTTTTGTTTTGCTCAACTGTTTGAAGTTGTGATGAAATTTGGGAAGGTTCTCATAGTTTAGGATTTCCGAGGGACCTTTTTAACTCATAATGCAAAGCAGTTAAAGAGCTGAATATGTTAATTTTCTTCCAGAAATAAACTAGGGACATAGAAGAAATTCATAAATTTTTATCTTCCTGAAGTTGACAGTCTTACCTTTTCATATATACTTCCAGGCTCATTTTCACTGCAAAAAGACTGTGTTGAATCTAGTTTCCATGAAAATGTTGTTTTATTATGTTGTGGAGTATTTTTTTTTTTGAGTCATTCATGTGTTATTCTCTCTAAACTAGTAATTTATTTAAGAACTCTTCTTGTTAACAAGTTTTAAAATATTGTAGTAGAATATTATTTTCAATGAGATTCTAGTTAGAGAATTGTTTCGTTTCAACTAGGAAGAGTAATGGATTTTTTAAAAGAAATTTTGTAATGTTACGCTTAACAGATTAAAGTGGCCTTTTTCCTTTTCTTATATTTATGATCGGTTTATGTATGTTCATGTTTTAAGAGTATACAACTATCATTTTATCTTCTAAATAAAAAAATGCTTCATCTTGCTTTCTTGGGTATTAATATTTGATCTTAGTCTTGATCCAAGAAAGTTGTTTCTAAAATAGTATGCTTTTTTGCCTAATCTTGCATTTCCATAATTTGTTATGGTTTTTATAATTCCTTTAATATTGATGTACTCTATAAAATACGTCAAAATACTTATCCCATGTCATGTACTAATTTCCCTCTTTCTTTGTTACATGGAACCTTGATCTGAGTCCAAGAGACTCTCTTCAACTGCATTTTTTCGGGACCAATTTCTCCAATCCTCGAGTCTACTCCTTGCCAAAGTCCCAAAAATGAACCAAAAGACAAGAAACGAAGTTGTATACACTAATATAAAGTAGTATGCATGGGATAAACAGTGGAAAATGAGGATATGGAGTTGGTATAAAGGTGGATGACTAAAACATATGCATAAATGTCTGATATATTGTCATGTATACAACAGATATATAAAACATACAAGGATGAAAGGCTGTGATATACAGTCAATATACACAGCTGAAAGGGCTGAAAAATCATGAAAAATGGGCCCAAAACTGGGCAGATTTAAATAGGCCAAGTCAGGGGCCCAAATCTTAAACTTTCCCTCTTTCCTTTATTTGTATATTCCTATTTGATTACTGTTTTGTAATGAACTTTGGCTAAATAAAACTAAATCTCCTTTTGAATTGTCATTTCTATTTTATCTTTATATTTTTCTTTCTTTATAATTCGTCATGTAGTCTAAATTCTCGGGTTTATAAAACTAGTCTCTTTATATTTTTCCTTGAGAATAAGCTTTTAATAAAAACTAAAATGACATTGATTTTATTAATGTGTTAAAGTAGTTTATTTAAGTTAAAAGAAAATTCTCACCAACCTAAAATCAATTTTCTTTGCAAAAATCATAACATTTTCATTAATTAGTCTAATTTCATAATTTGTTTAAATTGATGTTTTTCTTTAAAAATGGAAATTTGTGTTATCAAAAACAATATTCAAAATCACTTTCTTTCTTCTTTTTAATTTGAAAAATAATTTTCAAATGAATCAGGTTTAGTTCAACCTTCTTTAAAGAAGATTTCTTTAAGTTAAATAGAACCAATTTTTACTTGAATAAATAAATGTCATGTTAGGTCTTCAAAAAATAATTATTAAATAAATAAATGAATAATCTCTTGAATTAAAGTTAATTTATAAAATCAAATCTTTGTGAAAATTAGCCACTTTTTAGTTAGTCAAATTATGTTTTGGTAAACCATTTTAAACGGACGCTCGTAAGTGTCTTAAAAATCTTCTTAGGGCGTTAATTGAACCCTTACTCATTTTTTCCCATTTCAAAGGTTTATTTCTATTTCTAAATCTTCAAAATTTCTTTAATTTCTTCTTGATATTTTTCTATAAAAATCAAGTGGCGACTCTTTAAATGTAACACTCACACTTTTGGGCTAATGTTTGAACCAGTGTTTTAAAAGGCAGTTAGGAGAACGCCTCAAGGTGTGGTATAGCCCAAACATTTCTGAGGCGTTGAGGGAAGGCAATAGTATCAAAAGGAAAATGCCCCAAAATTCAATGCGTTCGCCTAAGCATTGAGGCATTTGCCTCAGCATGAGGCGCAAATTAGGCGTAAGCCAAGAAAGTTACAACATAAAATTATTTTTTCTCATTAAATCTCTAATTTAAACTTAATACTAAAATAGATTATTGATAAATATTGAAATCTAAAGAAAAAGAAAACTTAAAAGTCCCACTATCAGATGTATTTGTCGGTGAGTGTCGATGACGACACTACTCAAAAAGGTACTGAGTGTACTTTATTCTTCCTAGTTTCTTTCTTTTCTTTTAGTTATTTTCAAGTCGCATTGAGACGATCTTGTAAGTCATTTACTTTTTTTGCTCGCTTTTAAAATATAATATATGGTATATATGTGCAAAAATATATTGATCTAGTTACAAGAAGGTGAGAGTTGATTAATTATGTACTGATTTTTTAATAAATATTTATTTTTAATTATATTAATTTATAATATATTAAAAATAAGGATCCGACGGGCTTACGCCCCAACGTCTCGCTTTATACTAGGGAAACCCCTTACCTTACGGCTTCACCTTTAAAAACACTAGTTTGAACCTTCTTTCCTATGTATATAGGCCCGAACCTAATGATTTCTAGTTAGAAATAAGTGTAAAAAATGATTTCTAAAAGTGGGAACATCTTCAGAGATGGATTGAAGTCCTAAATATCTACTAGCTCAAAGTTAAGTTGAGAACTTTCCTATCTATTGAATTTTAGTATATGATTTTTCTTGGATAAAATTTCAATGGCCATTACACCTAGAATATAAGGATTTATGTGGCCCATTATATATCAAATTAAATTCATTCGATTCATCTTTCCAAAAATTGATCGTTCGTCAATCTGAGTTCTAAATCAAAAGTTAAGAGTAGTTTAGTGAGACACTGTCCAAGGTTCGCAAATGGGGTCGCAAGAAAATGTTGGAGCATCACGTTTAGGGTCGCGAGTTAAAGCTCTTGCTTCACATTTGGATCCGCGGTGCGATCCTTCTTTCTCAAATGCTAAATACATTTTTCCAACTTTATATCAAGGGCAAAATGGTTTTTTGCCCCCTCCCTCCCTACACCTTCACCCCAATAACTCCTGTAATCCATCATATAATCCTAAAATTGTCCCAAAACTAATTGAAATCCCCCAAACCCTCATTCTCTTCCTCTAAAGAACTTCAAAGAAGGATTTTTCAATTCTAAAGCTTGTAGATTCCCAACTCAAGGATTTTTCTTTGATTTTCCTCCGTCAAAAGGTGTGTAGAATTTTCCTACTAATCATGGTCTTGAAAAATATGTTTTATACTACTCTAAATGGTGTTTATATATACATGGAATGGATTTTGAAATGGTTTGAAAAGCACGCATCAAGAACACTTTTTATGATGAAATTATGTGTTTACTATGGGGTTATTACATGTACTTGAGGTGTATTCATGTGTATGTACATTGTGATTTTTGAGAAGTGATTTAAGATCATGAGTTATGAAATCTCCTCTCTCATGATGAAATTTATTTGTCTTAACATGTTATGAGTTTTTCAAATGGATAATTTAAAAGCTTGAGTTTAAATTGCTATCATTTATGGATTGACACTGTTTTATGATCCAATGTGAGGGTTTCTTCTTGATTTATAAAATTCTCTTTGTACTAAATAAAAGAATTGCATATGATCGATGAAAGTGATCACCACCATATGTTAAAGTCTTTTGAAGAGAGTGTTTTGCATGAGTTTAATATGTTATTTGAAATACTCTCATGTGGTATTTAAATCTTTTGGTGGTCATTAACATGTTTTTGAAAAAGAGGGGCTATGGACATGGTATGGATATGATATGCTATGATATGGCTTGTAAGTCTAGGTATGACGATACCTATTACGAAATGTCCTTACCAAGAAAGCAAAGAATGTTATAAGAATGAAGCATGGTTTTAAAAGGTTAAAAATGGGCATAAAGAGAGTTAAATAGTTACCCAAAGAAGGTATTGAGGTGAAAGGGCTCAATGCTGGAAACTGTGTTTTCCCAAAACAGGATTATTATATCGTGAAAAATAGATTGTACACTGGCGATAGCCCTGTGGTGTACAAGAAATCACGTACCCTAATTTTTGTGGCAAACTCGTATTGGGATTTGGTTATTGAGTCAAAGACAGATTCCATATAGCCCATGAGATTGTAGAGATGCAGGGTATACCATCTACTTAGAACAAAAGTAAAGAGTTAAGTCCATGATTTACAAGAATGTTTTGAAGCTCTTTAATTATGCCCATGTGTTTTTATATATATATTATGCTAAATTTTTTCTACAATGCACTCGATTATTTTATATGAAATATATGTTGTTTTGGGTTATTTCTGCATACCAATACATTCCAAGTATTGACCGTCCTTCGTGACGACTGCATTGTCTCATAATGTAGGTTCTGAGGCAAAGTCCTATGATCCATCACATCAGTAGAACATTGGGATATGACAGAGTTGGTGAGTCATCCATCTTTCAAAAGACACTTATTCATATGTTGACTTCTTTTAGTTTATGGTCCAGCCGAAGGCCTTGTCCCGGCCTAAATAGTTAGTATTCAGTAGAGGCTTTGTAGATAAGGTTTGGTTATTGTATTGTCACAACTTTGTTGACACGGTTTGATTATAAGTTTCCCTTGAATTTCATTATGTCTTCCACACTTTGATTTATGTATGAAGTATACTTATGATAGTATGCTAAGCGGTCTCTCGAGACTTCATATTTTAGGATGCCCATCGCGTCCAGGGCCTCAACTCGGGTCGTAATAGTAAATTTCTTAAAAATTATTTCAAGATTTTCTTGAATTTTTGATATAGTTTGCAAAGGTCAAAACCCATTTTCTTTTAATTAAAATTTGAAAAAGGTTAAAACAAACATGAATGTACCGAATATATGCATGTCATCGCTAGTATCAAAACAATAGGATTATATGTATCTCAATGTAAATAGACAATAGCCACGTCCTTTACAAGGATAAACTACTTCTCAAAATCCAACCAGTATCATGAACACAACCTTGAGCCCAAATATATATACATCCGACATAACTATAACATCATAATCCAGAAGAAACCCTTACAATCCACCGGGTATCATAGTAAACCTTATACTAAAGGTTCATTGGCCTCAACTATGCCTAGCATGCTAGCAACCTAGGGTAATAGTATCCTACAAGCATAATAAGTATTTTCACCTCAAAGATCAATTACTCTTCTAGCTCTCAAACTCATAAAAAAGGGTTAGCCACGATATTCTATCAAATATTACATCCTAACATCCATACCTAACATGCAACATATATATTACACTATATCATGAAGAAAAGTAGACCAAAGTCTATTTCGATGTTGAACAAAAATCCTTGGACTGTACACAAATCATCTACCTTTGCTCCATGAAATGTCATCACACTATCAAAATAGTAATCTACATGTTATTGGAGTATAACGAGACTCATATTGCTATATTAAGGTTCGAGTCAAATTTTGAATTAAGAACAGGCCCACGGGTTTGACAAATGGAATCCAAAATTAAATCTATCTCGAGGCCCCTTGAAGGACAAAGAATATGTATTCAAATGTTGAGCGCAAACGAAGCACAAATCAGATCTCAAATCAACCCTTAAAGTTTAAGAATTCAAGACATAATTTCTAAGGATTTTACCATGAATTAGGATGGAAATTGAAGGAAAAATTAATGAAAAATAACCTAAGAGAGTTAGGTTAGTTTACCTTAACTTATATGTTTGATTTTCACTTTTTCCTCTCTTTGAGCTCTCAATTTTGTGTAAAAATGGTGGAAGCAATTGTGAAAAATTGGATAGGGATTAAAAGGGCTATAGGTTCCACTAAAGTAGACATATGATCGCAAAAGTGCCTACTACTAAAATGGCATCTTGACCGCTTTAGTGGTTTGGCAGAAAGTTATGGGTACAGCTAAAGAGGCCTCAATGGCACTAAAGCGGGCACTACTTTAGCGACTATTGGGCGCTAAAGAGCACCACTACCAATGAGATAGGGCTACTAAAGCAACCTAATAAGAACTTAAATGGTCCTATCAGGGGCCATACACCATATTTTTGCCAAGTTCAAAACTAACTTCGACCGGGTGCTCAGGATTAGTTCGAAAGTCCGTGCGCACAAATGAACTATGTTACCATATAATTGTAGCAAAGAAATTTAGAGGCGTATGATAGAAACCATTGCTAATCTCTCGACGCACGATAGAAAGGCTACAATTATGGCTGAGAAATAGCAATGGCATAGTGGAAGACGGCGCACCCTACCTTACCTCTTAGAAATCGCACTACACTGGCGAATGATAGAAACCAACCAAGAGAACCTCTTAATTTTGGGAGCTTTCTACCACTTAGTTTTCAGTTGATCCCAGAGGAAAATGACATAAGTAGCTTGGAGGAGGAGATACATCTAGCAAAGTCAATAGTGGAGAGCACTACTGCAACTAGACAACTTTAATTTTTGGAGGATGGCACATCGACGGAACCAACACTAATTGCACCGCCACCACCAGAGAAGCTAGATAATTGCAGTAAGGGTAAGTTACTAAATTATATTCCCCTTCTTTGAATGATAGCATCCTCACTGTAACGATTGAAGAAAAAGATATGAGACAACAAGTGGAAATATGGGAATCATTTTTGATTGGCTATGTCATAAGAGAAACACCCCATGAGTAGCAAATGGATGATTATGTGACTAGGGTTTGGGACTTTGTCATTAAACCAAAGGTGTTATTGCATAATGATGTCTATTTCATGTTCAAATTCAATTCTATGACAGAGAGTAAGCTTGTAAGTCACTCCAGACCCTACAAAATAATGATAAACCAATTATATTGTGACCATGGGAATTGGATTTTGAATTGACCCAGGACCAATTGAGTGTGCTCCCGATATGGATGAAACTACCTGGGCTACTTGTAGGCTACTTCTTGATTGAAGCTTTCAGTAAGGTGGCTAGTACAATAGGAAAAACCCATTTGAACTAACAAATTTACAACTAATATGGATAAAAATCTCTTATGCTGGAGTGTTGATTGAGGTTGATGTCCCTCAACCACTTTTGAATTATATTCACATTAAAAATATATCAGGAATCTGGGAGCAGGTAGTTGACTATGAATGGAGACCCAAGTTCTGCAATAATTGTATTATTTTTGGGCATGCGGAGAAGGAATATTGGTACCAGGAGAAGGATACGATGTGACGGAGCAAAAACTAGTTCCTAAAAGACTAAATCATAGGAATAGGAATAAGAAAGCTCCTAGAATGGAATGGCAAGCAAAAAACCAATAAATATACCAACTATTGTGACAGAAAGTGCAGGAGCACAAGAGATCCAAACTTTTATGGTGAAGAGTACAGATACAAGTATTACACTGGATAACAGGGGAGAAAATGACACAACAATTGAATATCGTAGCAGTATTCATAATCTATATGAGGAGGACAGACAAAGACAGAGAAAAGGCAAGCAACAAGTGCTGGAAGAAAATAATTCATAACAGTCTGCTAAATATGTGGAAGATAATAGTTCCAACAACTACATGCCATTCAACCCTCCATGATCATCTCCACTTGGAACATTAGGGGCTTGAATTAAGCCCATAAGCAGAAAAAGGTAAAACTTTTTCTTTCTAAAAATAAAATAGATTTTTTTGGGTGTCTGGAAACAAAGGTAAAGGAACATAGTATTCAAATAACTCAAAGAAAGATAGAAAATGGATGGAATAGTTGTAAAAATCATAAATGTCATAAAAATGGTTGAATATAGATTGTATGGAAGCCTTACGCTCTAGTGAGTATAGTGGAAGTTAAGGAACAATTTATTCATTGTCTGGTGGAAGACCCAAGGAATCAGCTGACAATATATGTGTAATGCCCCGAGACTACACCTTGGGCATCACACAATGCTTACGACCCCGAAGGATCACAAGCTAACCCATGAATAGTACTTGCTATGAGCACTAAATAATAATACTAAAAATATATGCGGAAGTTAGGCTGAAAATACCATAAGGTTCATAAACTGAAAACAAATATTGAATACTGATAATAATATTGAAAATACAAAACATTTATCTGAAGTAATGTAGTCCAAAATCCTTTAACTGTCTGAAGGTAGAGTTGATGGGACAAGTCCCCAACTAACCCCGACTACTAAACATACTAAATCTATTGAAATGCTGAAATAAAATTGTATCCTTTATGGATTAGGACTCACTACTAAATCTGCCGCTGATATCCTGAGCTGCTAAGTATGATCAGGAACCCATGCATCTAAACCTATAATATGAGACATCATACCACAAAAAAAAGTATGCATCAGTACGTGGAATATACTGGTATGCTAAGTAAGGTAAGGCTAATATACATAGGTTCATATGCATGAGATGATAACTAACTGAATGAATATCATTAAGTAACTGGATGAGTGTACAGGCAAAACTGTAACTGTTGAACATATTTAACATGCAATACTTTTCATGTAGATATACATTATATATCTGAGATAATACTGAAATTGAGTATTGAATTCTGATGGCTGAGTAACTAATAACTAATAGCCATGGTTCTGTAGAACTGACTGACTTCTTTACTAAATACGGAGACTGAAAACTGATTTAAGGTCCAACCTGTGACCCAAGTTGGAAGGGTGTTAGCACCTTGATTAGAAATGTAATAATATCCAAAAAAGTACTGGTTTTATGGGATTCAATCTGTAAGCCACTAGTTGTTGGTGGATTGAATATTGCTAATTTATGCCTATGGAATAGAACAACAATTATGGAATATATTCAGAAATAAAGATTGCATGTGGATCAAATGGATAAATGGGTACTACACAAGAAACAAAAACTTAGAGGATGTCCTCATACCTAAGAATGCTTCTTCAATCATAAGAAAGATATTGGAGGTTAGAATATGGATCATGCGGAGTCCCATAAGGGCTGGTGGACTACACATTGCCTTTGCAAGAGTAATGCAAGGAAACTCCTTCTCCATCCATAAAATGTATAAATTGTTGATGCCTCAGTATCCAAGGGTTACTTGGAAGAACCTTGCTTTACACAAAGAGATCCACCCCTGATTTAAGTTTATATTTTAGTTGTGCAACATAGGCTAGCAACTGTGCCTCGTTTCATAATGTTTGGTATACAAGTTCCAACAGATTGCATATTTTATAGCCGAGAACACAAAACACTAAAGCACATATTCTTTGACTGTGTTAAAACTAATAACCTATGGCAAAGGATGTGTAACTAGATGAGATTTTAAAGAGTAATACAAGACTAGGATGGTGAGATACAATGGGTAAACACAATGGCCAGAAGCAAATTTGGACTAGTATAAATTTCAACTGTAGGGTTTGCTATGATAGTTGCATTGATATGGAGGGAGAGAAACAAAGGCAAATTCTAGCATACACAAATGAATGCTGACAGATTATTGAAAGAGGTCGTCTAACATATACATAAAAAAGGAAGGAACAATACCAAATGGCACAACACACTCCAGAAGCTTAATGCATATCCCTAGCCTAGAATCTTAAAGTAGTAAGGATCAAGCTTGAATTGTATATAGTAGTAGTTATAGAGATATAGAGAGCAGTTAGTCCAAGACTGCTTTGATATGATTGTAACTATTTTTGGTTATCAATGAAAATGCAACTTTAAACTAAAAAAAGAACTATGTTATGATACCAAATTTGGCGTTGCAAACTCAATGAAACAATCAAAACTTTCATGTGAAATAAATGTGGGGCCCACACCTATAGTTAGATTTTTCGCATAGTCCTCCCAATAGCTCAAAATGAGTCTGAAATACTCCAAACATAAACCAAGGGTCCCCCTAGCCTAAAAATAATATTTTGGAGCTAATGGGACTATCAAAATTCACATCCGAGGTCATCTATGAGGGATTTTGGTCTAAGGCCAAATCCTAAACAGTGAAAGCTCCAAAACAGGGAAATGAGCGTAAAATCCAAATTAATTTTTTGATAACCAAACTGCCAGTTCTGGCAAGTCATAAATAACCTATAACCATTATGGGAAGGCTTAAAACACCAAAAATGCCTGCAAATTGAGGAAATGACCTAAAGGGTCATTACACTTCTTTACTACATTAACAATAATTATTGATGTAACTCCATCAATTAGAGCATTTTTACGTAATTCAAGTTTACCCAATCACACAGAAATCATGTAGTCCATGACCATATATGGTAGCCAATAGCCATTCCAGTTAAGTCAAAAATTACAAGGATATTTAAGTGACCAAACAGACATATCAAGCTAATGAGTAAGACATATGAGTCACCAATAGAGATATGAAGAATAGCCACTCAACGAAACCATTTCTCGTTGATACAATAACACTAGCAAGAATCATTTTCTATCGTTATAACTAACAGTCCAGAATCTTGATAAACAAGTGTGAGAATATCAAAGTATATCCATTGCTTTCCACCATGTATCTGATCTTGTTCTTGGCATATATCTACGAATACACATAATTTATGAGTTACTTCATAAATTATTTATGAGATAGAAGATGAAATAACTAATATAGAGGCAGATCCAAGATTCAAAACCTCTGGGTGCCTCCTTATTTTGAACTATAATGTATACTCCATACGATATTTTAGGATAGTGGAATCAATATTCAAAGAGTAAACTATAATTATATATATCTAACAAGTGTGAGCATTACATGAAGGCTTGCCTAGTTGGAATTGTCAAGTGCTTTGTAAAGAAAAGGTTACGAGTTCTATTCTTCATAGCCACACTAAGTTTTTCTTAAAAAGAAAATAGACAAGTGCTAAAAATACTCTAAAAATATAGTGCAGAGCGGGTTTTGAACCCGCGTTGTTGGAGTTAAACCAAACAATTTCGACCACTTATGCCACTAGTTCCTTTGATATTGTCGGTGTCAAGCATAATATTTATACATTAATTGATACATATACACATAAATATACAGAGTTTCATCCAAAAAGTGCGAGTGTCATGCCACCCCATACCTTCTACATAGATCCGCCCCTGAACTAATACATAGATTAGCAATACACAGATAAAATAACACACTAATAAATATACCCTCTATCACTCCACACTTAATTTATGGCTTTGATTACAGTGTTTTTTCATTGCCTTTCCTAAATATTAACAATCAAACTTCACTGTAAATGAATATTTTGTTTTAAAAATTATATAATATGTATTAATTTCTAATATAACAAACAAAACATCTAAGAATATGTATTATATTCTGTACATAATTAATTTCAACAGTACTTTTTTCTATATAAAATTTTTTATGAGGTTACCTCTAGATAATTAAAGCATAGGCGCAAATATTTGCATAACTCAAATCAGCAACTAAATAATCCTTCAATGCACAAATTTAAACTTTATTTTTATTGATACAAAACTAAACATTTTAACGTTTAAGATACAGGAACAATTATTGTTAAAAAAAGGAAGCAGGAACACTGACAAGTGACAACACATCCTTGGAATTTTTTGATTTACTTTCCCTTTTATAAATGGACCTGACAGCATTTGTTTTGCTTTTGATTGCTAAATTTAGGGTTGTACACACAAATTCAATCAATTCGAAAATATATTCTTGAATTGGTTCAAAATAATTTGAATAATTCGATTTGGATTATATATCTTGAATTGATTTATAAATTTAATTTTAGAATATTTCTATTTTTTGAATTGTATATGGTTGGTTGTGTTTACAATTCTAATCGATTCAAAAAATTGTGATCGAAAAATGGATAATTATGTCATCGAACTATGATAAATGGTACATATATATCCTTTTTAATACTTTGGGT
>NC_061121.1:149385351-149457316 GCF_002878395.1 Capsicum annuum | reverse complement strand
AAAGAATTTATCCTGTCTGTCCATCCACTAATCACATTCGCAACGAGAATACGAGGGTGAAGAGGGGTGAGATGGACCTGTGTAAGGGCAAAAAGGGTTCTTTTCAAACATATTTATTCTTTCTTGAGCATCAACATGCTCATCATCACGAGTGGTAGCAGCATCAGTATGACTACCACCAACTCCAACAACTCCACCAGAAGAAGCACCCGAATCTGCCTTAGTAAAAGGTTGGTTATGAAGAGCCTCAATATTTGGCTGACCTTGCCTAACTGCTCTTCTTATGGCTGTTGCTCCAGCCAATTCCTTCTTTAGTAACTCCACCGTTGGGTCTGCAATAGTATCAACAAGACCTAGAGTAATATAAGAAGTCATCACTGACTCCTCCTTAGTAGGCACGATCCATGGATACACAACCTATAAAAAAGAAAAAAAAGACAGATGCATTTATATCATATAATATAATAATTTTCACAGTTGGGCTCCATTTAAAAAAAAAAGACCCATCTATTGCATAGTTTGCAGTATATGGTTAAAATCTGTTTGAGTCTGGTTCAAAGAAACAGAGCAACATATGGATAATCTGATGCAAAATATCAATCATCTGTTGTAACAAAAGCACAAGATAGGTAATCTGTTATGCAATAGATGATCTGTACATTGCAACAGATGAATGAGATGTTATCAAATTAAACATCTATTGCATAGTTTGCAGTAGATGGTTTCTTTTAAGAGTCAGGTTCAGAGAACCAAAGCAACAGATGGGTAATCTGATGCAAGATATACCCCGTCGAAATAAATGTCCCATCTGGTGCATTAGATATAACATCTGGTGTACCATATATAACATCTATTTAACATCTTTCTTCTCTTTGAGTAGAATTATTTTACTTGAAGAAGACGATGTACTGCATCATTCGGAGGGTTAAAGAGATCAACCTCCTTAATATTGATGTGTTTCTTTGCAGCCAACAATCTAAATATCCTTGGATAAGAAACCTCATCCAGGTAATCCATTAACTGCTATTGGAGGGGAGGAATGGCTTCAAATGCCCAAGCCTAAAAAATGTAAATAAGAAGCAAGCAAAAAAAAACATAATAACTATATTCAATATAAATTAATGGATGAGTAAAATTAGTGATTAATTTTACCATGAAAGAACAAGGAAAGCCGTATAATATGGTCATCCCTAAGGATAGCTTTGTCAGTAAATATTGGACAGTCAAGTAGAAGTTGTCATATCCTCGGGGATAATTGTTAAATTTATTAAAATCCTCAGCATGCACCAATAAATCATCTTCTATGACCTTATTGACGTCTCTTGCCAGTAAAATTGAATGGACAAACAAAACTAAGCACAATTGCTCCCTGTACTGCTCTGGTATGGTTTTATCCTCGAGATCTGTCAATAAATTCGATGCTTTATAGCCACTTCGAGAAATGTCAAACAATCCATCTATTTTTTTCCTTGCATTTTATTGCCTTGGATCTTTTGTGGGGTAGTGGTCCTTCTGGACGATGGTATCTCAAGCCCATCACTATGGAAAAGTCTTGCAAGCCAAAACAAACAGGCATGCCATAGTAGTTGATCCATATTTCATCCATATTCTTTTTGACCCCTCCTCTGGATCTTTATCATCCACCGGGTGCTTGATCCTTCACTTGAGAAGACCATATACCATCATTATAGGGAAATAGATATGGGCAGAGGGGTCCTCAAGCAGCTCGAGAAAGCATCCAAAATAGTTCTTCTTAAAAAGTTCACCTATGTTTTCGTTTGTCATAACTTTCATAAAATGTTCAAAAATTTTCCCCATCTGACATTTAAGTACAATTTGACCAGTTAGTTGTTTTCCTTCTAGGTCATTTATCATCATCGTAACTTGAAACCTGTCAATACTAAAAGTTTTGGCAGGATCATGCAGTGATGTCGATATTAACTTATGCCCCGTCGGTGATCCATTATCATCATGTTGATGATCATCCTCTTTCTCTTTCTGACTCTCTAATTCCTTCTCTTTCTCACTTTTATTTTCTTTATCACCATCTATGGACCCTTGTCCACCTTCCTGAACATTGTTTTCATATCTCTCCTCAGCTTCACTTTTCCCTGATTGAGATTGTTTAGGAAGCTCCTCCGAATCCCTCTGTACTGTAGCCTCTTCTTTTAGTGGTCAAACGTTGATCCACTTTCACTTTCTTTTCTTTTGGGAGACATGTTTTACCTACAGACAAAGAAAAACAAAAATTACATTACAGTTGATGTATGCATAGATTTTAAAAAATACATTACAAACAACACTAATACCGATACACCAACAGACACCACCATAAATACCACCAACCAATGCCAACAAAAAAACAAACACCACGAATACTGATACCACCACAAACAACCCCAACTAATGCCACCACCGGTGCTACCACGACGACCACAAACACCATCACCAATACCACAAACACCATCCAACTATACCACGACAGTCTACGGAATACTGGGATGGAAACTAGGGATTTCTCGAGTTCTTCCTACAATTTTACAATCAAAACTCAAAATTGTAAACCCATTCTCAAAGATAATACAACTAAAAGTTTTATTTTTCATCATTAACTTAAAAACCCTTATTTTTCAGAAAAAAAAACAAATATAGAGCTCTTCTCAAACTCTGCTGCCTATGAAGACAAAGAAAACGACTGATACAAGCAAGAATAAAGTCGAAAATAACACCTATGTGGTCGGAAATGAGAAGAAAAGCGATCTGTTGTGGAGAGTTGAGAAAATTTGTTGAGTAGTTATTTTCTGTACTATATTATTGAGTGAGAATAAGAAAGAAAGAGCTATACCTCAAGGTTTGAAATGGCAAAACATTTTGTATGGGTTGATTTATATTTTGGAATAGAATGACAAGTAGTTTTAAAAATGTTAATTTGGTCCAAAATGATCTTAATTATTCCAAAATATAAATCAAGTCCAAAATGATCTTAATTATTTTTAAAATCATAAAATATATGCATAATTTTTAACCCTCTCATCATGTAATTGTCAAAAGGGTAATTCAATTGAAATTGTATAAAAAGAATTGATGTTGTAGTTGAGTGAGTACTCTAGGAGGTAACCCTGTGAAAACTCACCCTAGGTCCTAGATCAATGAATTTAGGTACTATTAGTCTAACATATGAACTCAATTGAAATTGTAAAAAATAAATGTTCAATATATTGTACTATATTTCTCATCTGTTGTAAATTATCAATCAGATTAGGTAACAACAGATTACGAATCTGATGTAAATTATCAAATAGATTAAGTCATCTGTTGCTACAGATTACCTATCTATTGTAAATTATCAAATGGATTTTCATATGTCCTAACAGATTACCCATATGTTGTAAATTATCAAATAGGCACTGTCATCTGTTATGGCTGACTCTATGAGAACTCACCCCTAGTCCTAGATTAATCGATAGTTTACCCTATGAGAACTCACCTCTAGTCCTAGATTATTCAATTAAGGTATAAGTACCCTAGTCCTAGATTAATCAATTAAGGTATTAGTTTAACATATGAGGTAGTAAGAATCGGTTCGGCTTAGAGTGATCGATTGACGACTCTGTCGGGAGAAATACAGTACCGCCTCATTATGCAATTGACAAAATACTCAATTGAAGTTGCAGTTGACCCTATGAGAACTCACCCCTAGTCCCAGACTCTTCAATTAAGGTACTATTACCCTAGTCCTAAATTGATCAATTAAGGTATTAGTCTAATATATGATGTAGTAAGAATCGATTTGGCTCAGAGTGATCGATCGATAACTCTGTCGGGAGAAACGCAGTACCGTCTCATCATGCAATTATCAAAAGACTCAATTGAAGTTGTAGTTGCCTCTATGAGAACTCACCCCTAGTCCCAGACTATTCAATTAAGGTATTAGTACCCTACTCCTAGATTAATCAATTAAGGTATTAGTCTAACATATGAGGTAGTAAGAATTAGTTCAGCTCAGAGTGATCGATCGATGACTGTGTCAGGAGGAATACAATACCATCTTATTATGAAATTAACAAAAAACTCAATTGAAGTTGTAGTTGACCCTATGAGAACTCACCCTTAGTCCCAGATTATTCAATTAAGGTGTTAGTACCCTAGTCCTAAATTAATCAATTAAGGTATTAGTCTAACATATGAGGTAGTAACAATTAATTCAGCTCAGAGTGATCGATCGACGACACTGTCAGGAGGAACGCAGTACCGTATTATTATGCAATTGTCAAAAGACTCAATTAAAGTTGTAGTTGACCCTATAAGAACTCGCCCCTAGTCCCAGACTATTCAATTAAGGTATTAGTACCCTAGTCCTTGATTAATCATTTAACGTATTAGTCTAACATATGAGGTAGCCATAATTGGTTCGGCTCAGAGTGATCGATTGATGACTCTGTCGGGAGAAACACAGTACTGTCTCATTATGCAATTGCTAAAAGACTCGATTGAAGATGTAGTTGACCCTATGAGAAATCACCCCTAGTCCCAGACTATTTAATTAAGGTATTAGTACCCTAGTCCTAAATTAATCAATTAAGGTATTAGTCTAACATATGAGGTAGTAAGAATCGATTTGGTTCAGAGTTATTGATCGACGACTCTGTCAGGAGGAATGCAGTACCATCTCATTATGTAATTATCAAAAGACTCAATTAAAGTTATAGTTAACCCTATGAAAAATCATATTCAATTAAGGTATTAGTCTAATATATGAATTCAATTGAATTATGTATAAATAAATGTTCAACCTATTGCAGTAGATGTCTTTTCTATTTGATCAAATCAAATAGATTATGTAATATATTGCAACATATTATCCATCTGTTGTAAACTATCAAACAAATTAAGTCATTTGCAATGACAAAGCACGAATCTATTGTAAACAATTAAAAAGAATAAGTCATCTATTGCGACAGATTACCCATCTGTTGTAAATTATCAAATGGATTTTCATATGTCCTAACAGATTACCCATATGTTGTAAATTATCAAATAGGCGCTTTCATCGGTTGTGGTTGACTCTATGAGAACTCACCCCTAGTCCTAGATTAATCGATAGTTTACCCTATGAGAACTCACCCCTAGTCCTAGATTATTCAATTAAGGTATTAGTACCCTAGTCCTAGATTAATCAATTAAGGTATTATTCTAACATATGAGGTAGTAAGAATCAGTTTGGCTCAGAGTGATCGATTGACGACTCTATCGGGAGAAATACTGTACCGCCTCATTATGCAATTGACAAAATACTCAATTGAAGTTGCAGTTGAACCTGTGAGAACTCACCCCTAGTCCCAGACTCTTCAATTAAGGTATTATTACCCTAGTCCTAGATTAATCAATTAAGGTATTAGTCTAACATATGATGTAGTAAGAATAGATTTGGATCAAAGTGATCGATCGATAACTCTGTCGGGAGGAACGCAGTACTGTCTCATCATGCAATTATGAAAAGACTCAATTGAAGTTGTAGTTGCCTCTATGAGAACTCACCCCTAGTCCCAGACTATTCAATTAAGGTATTAGTACCCTAGATTAATCAATTAAGGTATTAGTCTAACATATGAGGTAATAAGAATTAGTTCAGCTCAGAGTGATCGATCGATGACTGTGTCGGGAGGAATACAGTACCGTCTCATTATGAAATTAACAAAAAACTCAATTGAAGTTGTAGTTGACCCTATGAGAATTCACCATTAGTCCCAGACTATTCAATTAAGGTATTAGTACCCTAGTCCTAAATTAATCAATTAAGGTATTAGTCTAACATATGAGGTAGTAACAATTAATTTAGCTCAGAGTGATCGATCGACGACTCTGTCGGGAGGAACGTAGTACCGTCTTATTATGCAATTGTCAAAAGACAATTAAAGTTGTAGTTGACCCTATGAGAACTCACCCATAGTCCCAGACTATTCAATTAAGGTATTAGTACCCTAGTCCTAGATTAGTCATTTAACGTATTAGTCTAATATATGAGGTAGCCATAATTGGTTCATCTCAGAGTGATCGATCGATGACTCTGTTGGGAGAAACACAGTACTGTCTCATTATGCAATTGCCAAAAGACTCAATTGAAGTTGTAGTTGACCCTATGAGAACTCACCCCTAGTGCCAGACTATTTAATTAAGGTATTAGTGCCCTAGTCCTAAATTAATCAATTAAGGTATTAGTCTAACATATGATGTAGTAATAATTGATTTGGCTCAGAGTGATCGATCGATAACTCTGTCGGGAGGAACGCAGTACCGTCTCATCATGCAATTATCAAAAGACTCAATTGACGTTGTAGTTGCCTCTATGAGAACTCACGCCTAGTCCTAGACTATTCAATTAAGGTATTCGTAACCTACTCCTAGGTTAATCAATTAAGGTATTAATCTAACATATGAGGTAGTAAGAATTAGTTCAGCTTAGAGTGATCGATCGATGATTGTGTCGGGAGGAATACAGTACCGTCTCATTATGAAATTAACAAAAAACTCTATTGAAGTTGTAGTTGACCCAATGAGAACTCTCCCTTAGTCCCAGACTATTCAATTAAGGTATTAGTACCCTAGTCCTAAATTAATCAATTAAGGTATTAGTCTAACATATGAGGTAGTAACAATTAATTCGGCTCAGAGTGATCGATCGATGACTCTGTCGGGAGGAACGCTGTACCGTCTTATTATGCAATTGTCAAAAGGCTCAATTAAAGTTGTAGTTGACCCTATGAGAACTCAACCCTAGTCCCGGACTATTCAATTAAGGTATTAGTACCTTATTCCTAGATTAATCATTTAACGTATTAGTCTAACATATGAGGTAGCCATAATTGGTTCAGCTCAGAGTGATCGATCGATGACTCTGTCGGGAGAAACATAGTACTGTCTCATTATGCAATTGCCAAAAGACTCAATTGAAGTTGTAGTTGACCCTATGAGAACCCACCCCTAGTGCCAGACTATTTAATTAAGGTATTAGTACCCTAGTCCTAAATTAATCAATTAAGGTATTAGTCTAACATATGAGGTAGTAAGAATCAATTCGGCTCAGAGTGATGGATCGACGACTCTGTAAGGAGGAATGCAGTACCATCTCATTATGTAATTGCCAAAAAACTCAATTGAAGTTATAGCTAACCTTATGAGAAATCACATTCAATTAAGGTATTAGTCTAATATATGAACTCAATTAAATTATGTATAAATAAATGTTCAACCTGTTGCAATAGATGTCTTTTCTATTTGATCAAATCAAATAGATTATGTAATATATTGCAACATATTATCCATCTGTTGTAAATTATCAAACAGGCATTGTCATCTATTATAGTTGACATTACGAGAACTCACCCCTAGTCCTATATTAATCAATTAAGGTATTAGTTGAACATATGAGGTAGTATGAATTAGTTCAGCTGAGAGTGATCAATCGACGACTCTTGTCGAGAGGAACGCTGTCTCTTCTCATCATACATTTTCCAAAAGACTCAATTGAAGTTGTAGTTGACCCTATGAGAACTCACCCTTAGTCCCAGATTATTCAATTAAGGTATTAGTTGAACATACGAGGTAGTAAGATTCGGTTCATCTCAGAGTGTTCGATCGATGACTCTTGTTTGGAGGAATACAGTACCGTCTCATCATGTAATTTCCAAAAAACTTAATTGATGTTGTAGTTGACCCTTTGTGCTCATTCATCCATCCCTAATTCTACCTAGATCAATGTAGGTACTATTATTATTCTTAACATTAAGTTAATAAGAACACATTTCAACTCAGAGTGATCGATCGAAGACTCGGGTCGGGATGAACACAATACTAACACCATATAACTGCAACGACTCAATTGGATTTGTAGTTGACCCTGTGAGCTCATTTATTCATCCCTTATTCCATCTAGATCGATGTAGGTACTATTATTATTCTTAACATTAAGTTAATAAGGAGCTCATTCTTTCATTCCTAATTCATCCTAAATCAATTGCAATGAAATATGTTACAACAAAGTATTGAGTTGTTGGAGAATTTCAAACAGATAACAATATCTATTATAACAGATGACATTTCTTATTTAATTATCAAATAGACATTTGCATCCATTATGACAGATGACTAAGCTGTTGAAAATTTTCAAACAGATAGATATTGATATCTGTTGTAACAGATGACGTTTTTGATTTAGTTATCAAATGACATTTCTATCTGTTGTCATAGATGACTGAGCTATTGGGATTTCTCAAACAGATATCTAAATCTGTTGCAACAGACGACATTTCTTTTTGAAAATCTTTTTGTTTTTTTAAATTTTAAAGCAAGCTACTGTTTGAGTAGATAAAGTAGTAGTACTAATAAAGGCGGTAAAAAATTTTCTTGGATAACTCAAAAATCTCATTGAGTAGTCTTTTCCTGTCTTTTCAATGTCACCCGTTTTCTTCCTCGTGCCCCTCAAATTATTAGTAAATATTAATTAATAATTATTGAAACTCCTAATACTTCTTCTGTTTCATATTGACTTGACACTCTCATCAAGAAAATATTAATTAGGGTTTTATTTTACTACCAAATTAGCCTTATTAATTATGCTTTAAAAATATAAATTTGAATAAATACACTTTGTTTAGTCATTTAATATTAAGGGTAGTACATCTAGAAATTACAATTATCTCATCTCTTCTCTCCTCTCCTTCAGCCCTATCTCTCTCATCTTTTTTCTTTCTATCCTCTTTAGGGTTATCACAACCTTTTTTTTCTCTCATGTTTCTCAAAAATTTTTGTTTAGATCTAAACCGATAGATATTCATCTCTTAGATTCCTCGATTATAATTGTTGTTTTAACCCCCTTTTGACATTAAGGTATGATCTGATTCACTATTGTTCTTTCATTCTCTTCTTCTTCTTTCAACTTTATTTATATATTTTTTTATTTAATTACCATTTTCCCATATCATATTTATTTAAAAAATTTGAAGGAACTTTTAATTGTTGAATAAACATACCGAGAATTTTTATTATAAGATGCGAAAAAAAGTCATCTGTTGGGAGTAGTTTAAAAGACTTGTTGGCAGTATCATTTTTTTATGTATTTTGTTTGCTTCTTTGTTGTTGATGCTGTTATTGATGTTGTTGGTGGGGTTGGCGTTGTTGAAACTTGTGGTGTGGTATGGTTTGGTTTAGACGGTGGGTGCTTCTTAGCTTAAAAATAGTGGAGTCCGAACAATCAACACAAGGATTACGGGAGAAAAAAATGAAAAGTTTAAAGTGAATAAGAAGAGAAGAGTTGGTTAACAAAATTTAAAAAAAATATGTGCTGAGTGGGAACTGAACTAAAGACCAAAAGAAATAAATAGCCTTAAGCACCCATAAACAACAACTAGGCTTACCAAACAAATCTTACTATG
Organism: Capsicum annuum; assembly: GCF_002878395.1. Lineage (NCBI taxonomy): Eukaryota > Viridiplantae > Streptophyta > Magnoliopsida > Solanales > Solanaceae > Capsicum > Capsicum annuum. The sequence continues at coordinate 149,447,885 of NC_061121.1, read as the reverse complement.
GGTGCTCAATGATTAGATTATATACGTTTTTTTCTTTATTTCCACATACATATATAAAGTTCAATACGAGTTCAGTTTGTGCTCGCGCACCTAGAGGATTGCATGTGGGTCCGTCCCTTGTTGTTAATGGTGTTGAAACATAGGATGTATGCTTCTTTGTTGTTGATGATTTTGTTGGAACAAATGTTGTTGTTTTCTTTGTTGTTGATATTTTTTATTTATTATTTGTAGTTTATGCTGTTGTTGATGTTGCAACAGACGGAGCAACTGATGGAACAAATCAAACCACCAGTAAGGCTGCTATGTATTTCAACAGACTCTATATTTGTTGCATCAGACTCCATATCTGATGCAACAAACTCCACATCTAACGCAAACTATCCGGAATTTAATTTAATATTGCTGAAATTATCCAGAATTTATGTGTTCTGTGTGTTACTTAAATAAAACTGGTGACTTTATTAATATGTAAATTAAAAAAAAAGATCTAAATATTACATTTTATCTTTTTGTTGTATTTCCGAAAGAGACAAATTGGTAATCTGTTATAAAATATATTTCATCTGTCAGATAACTTACAACATATGGACAATCTATTGCAATAGATGGATATATCAGTTTGCTTTTCCATCGGCTGAGGTGTCTATTTGAACTTGCTAGTCATCTGCTTATTCAATTTCATCGAGAGCAATAGATTTTTCTAAATACTTCTTGGTCAAACTCAATTTTTACTCTTGGATTGCTTCTCTTTTTTTCTTTGCATCCTTCAAGATGGCCTCCAAATTCAATTTTTCCCCTCAATCCAATACCAAAAATTTAGCTTGGTTGAAGGATGCAAAGAAAAAGAGATAAGCAATCCAAGAGAAAAAATTGAATTTGGCCAAGAAGTGTTTAGAAAAATCGATTGCTCTCGATGAAATTGAATAAAAAGATGACTAGCAAGTTGCAAAAGATGCCACAGCTGATGGAAAAAACAAACTGATATATCCATCTATTGCAACAGATTGTCAATATATTGTAAGTTATCTGCCAGGTGGAATATATTTTACAATAGATTACCAATCTTTCTCTTCGGGAAATACAACAAAAAGATAAAATGTTTTATTTAGATCCATTTTTTTCTAATTTACTTATTAATAAAGTCATCAGTTTTATTCAAGTAACACTAACACACACAACACATAAATCCTGGATAGTTTCAACAATATTACATTAAATTTCGGATAGTTTACTAATTACATCTTATCCCAAAATTTTGAATTGTAATACATATGTTAAGCAGTGATACATATATAGACTAGTGATACATATGTATATGTATCACTAGTACATACATATGTATACAGTAGTGATACATATACCATATGTATCACCAATAAATAAGAATTCGGGATTTTATGTAATTTTTTAAAACATTAAGGGATATTGTGTAATATAGTGTCTTAAATACGGTATTTTTGTAATTTTTCCTTTTAAGGGATATAAACAGTCGTGGCTTTTTGTTTGACTAAGTCCAGTCCCTTCAAATTCAATCATTTTATAAATAGGTCCCTCTGACCTCCTCACTCACTCTCGTTCATTCTACTATACTTACAGTACTAATATGTCAGATCCAGATTCGTACAAGAAGTTTCATATCGAGTCCTTACAGGAACTTCAAAGGTAGTTTGATGAACTTTAGAGGAATTTGGCCGACTTTCGAGCAAGGCTGAGGAGGGCCCTGCTGCTACCGGATGAAAATTGTCAGGTTGACAATAATAATAGTAATAATAATAATAATAATAATAATAATAATAATAATAATAATAATAAAGTTATTTTCTTTCTTTCTTTTAGCGTATGTATTTCCCTTTTTTAATCTAATCTACCTATAAGGGATTTAAAAAAATCCATGTATATGTTTGGTTTGGTTTAGTTTGATCAATTTTGAATTTTTAATTCTTATTCATTATTTAATTATCATTCTATTTATTTCCTATTCTCAACATGTCGGCGGTTGGAGTTAGGGATACGGCCATGATGAGAAATTCTCCAAAAAATAGTTCGTTAATAAATAATAAGGAACTAAATGATATTATAATCGTAAAAGAAAGATTATTTAATTTAAAAAAAGTCACAACATTGGATTAATTTAATTAAGATATATATATATAGATATGATGATATGATTTTTAAGAAAAAAGTTAATGAATAATCGTGACTGTGACTTTTTCCTAAACACATTCAATAAATAAATAAAAAACATAAAATGCTTCTGATGCATCAAATTCCTCATGTGTTGCGACTTATGAATCAGTTAGAAGAAATAAAAAAATCTCCTTAAACAGATGGTCGATCTATAGCAACAAATGGTATATCTATTGAAACAGATGGGTTATCTGATGCAACACATATACAATCTGTTCCCATAACTCAATTAATAAAAATGGGTTATTATAGAAATGGAACGGTTATTGAAAACCAGGTGTATTCGATTTTTAAATTGAGAAAAAGGTTATTTAAATTTAATAAGCTGAAAATTCATGACTTGTCAGAATAATAAAAAACTCACCACCAGCTTGATTTAATTAAGTCATTTCTTTTCACAGAAAAGAATAAGGATATAAATGATAAACATAATTTAAACCGTAAAAAATTCACCAAAAATATTCTTTTATTTAAATCTTCTTTATTAATTTATATAATTAAAAATTTAAAAAATTTGGATGTCATGAAGATAATTTTGTTTAAAAGATATATATATTATATGTTGCAACAGATATATTATCTGATGCAACAAGTTAACTATTTGTTGCAACGGATGATATATCTGTTGTAACAGATGATTTATCTGATGCAACAGCTATATAATCTATTGTCCAACTCAGTGTAAAAAAAACTATTCTAGGAGAGAACTAATTGCTAATAATAATAAAGTTGAAAAGTCATGACTTATCATAATATTGATTAATTTAATTAAGTCATAGCTTTTTATAGTAATCAAGAATGTCATTAATAAATGGAGGTGAACAGTTGTGCCTTTAAATTTGCTTTATTAATTTATATAATTAAAAAGTCAGAAAATTTGGATGTCATGAAGATAATTTTTTTTTTAAAAAAATATATATATTATATGTTACAACAGAAATATTATCTGATGCAACAGGTTATCTATTTGTTGCAAATCATGATATATCTATTGCAACAGATGATTTATCTGATGCAACAGATATATTATCTGTTGTCCAAAACAGTGTAAAAAATACGGTTCCTGGAAAGAACTAATTATTATTAATAATAAAGCTGAAAAGTCATGACTTATTATAATATTGATTATTTTAATTAATTCATAACTTTTTGAAGTAATTAAGAATGTCATTAATAAATGAAGGGGAACAGTTGCGATTTTTTGCCTAACTTATTCAAGTTCAATCCTCTATAAATAGGTCCCCCCTTACTAAATCGTTCGTTCTACTACACACTATTTATTCCTCGCTCTTGTTACACCTTCAACTACTTTCTCTTCATGGACTAGATAGCTTTTTCCTGTCTCTGGTAAGTGTTTTTTTGATTTTTTTTGTAAATATACATTGTATTACATTACATTCGAATTTTTTTTTCTTTACTTTTGTGTTTACGTGTGTGTTTTGTCAAATTATGCATTTTTTAGATATAGTTGATCCTATGTGGGATGTCGCTATTTTACAAGATACCATAAGGGAACTGCAGAAGAAGGTTCATGACCTCCATTGAGAGTTGGCCACCGTCAGAGTAAGGATACTGCGGGAGATCCATAGACTGCGGAGGGCGCTGCTGCTGCCCTTTGAAGATTGGCTGGCTATCCATACAAATAATAATGATGTTAATAATGATAATAGTAATAATCAAGCTTTTTTTCTGTTATCTATGTATTTTTTTTGTTTGTTTTATAAAAAATTATGTTTGATGCACTTGGCTTTTTATTTCTTATTTAATTTTCATGCTGTCTATTTCTATTTTTTAACGAATGACATGATTACAATTAAGGAATAATTTGATTCCAGTATCAATAGCAACAACATATGAGTTATCTGTTAGACTTAGTGTGTGACAGGAGCTGTATCTGAATTTTGTTGTTCGAAACATATTAGTAATCTGATGAAACAAATTATTTATCAGTTGAAATATATTACTAATCTGGTACAATAGAATACCCATCTATTCGATTCATATTACAGGAACCTAAAACTCTTAAACATAAATCCATCCAACATGAGTCTACTATTACAACAGAACATTTATCTGTTGCCGCAGATAATGGATCTGTTTAAACTGATTGCTCTTGTATTGCATTCATGTTTGTATGCAAGCTATTGTTGAAAAACCAACATATTAGAAGTTACCCAGATTTAACTAAAAAATATAATTTGACTTATCAAAGTCTCCTCTCAAGTAAATTCCAAAGTTGAAAGTGATTTACGAAACAAAATTTGACACAAGAATTTGGTCAAAGAGCAGTAGTTGGGGTAAAAACAACAAAAACAACAACAACAATGGTCAACAAGAAGAATATGATTAAGATAATGAAGTATAAATGATGATAGTGAATTAGAAGATGATGAATAAAGAAACAACAACAATGAACAACAAATATCGTAAAGAGAGAAAAAAGAGCAACATATGAGGAGAGAGAAAATATGCCTTTTTCCCTTCATTCCCCATTATATATTAACTAACATTTGGATCAAAGTATAAATTTAAAAATTTGTGGGTTATTTTGAAATTTCCAAAACTTTCTTAAACCATAATTAAGTAATTGTCACCTCTACTCAATTATAAAGACTTGTGTCACTACACCTCATTTTAAAACTCTTTTGTCACCTGTGACCCAAACTCCCCAGTTACTAGATGTGAACGGACTTTTGAGTACTCCCTCTGTGCATCTTTAAGGTGAAATAAAACTAATAGATTTACATTTTTATTTATTATTTCTATAATATCAATAAAATATAATTTTTTTAACATTAATTACCTATTATCTAAATCAATTTTTAAGATTCAAAATCATACACCAATTAATATAAATATTATAAAAAAATATTTATATTAATTATTATTTCTTTAAGAGCCAATAAAATTTTAAATAAACAAATAAAAATTAATAAAAAATAGTATTCAAAGCGTCAACTAAATGTAAGCATCTCGATTCGGGGTGGGAATTGTATGGTATATACCGAAATATCATACCAAATCAAAAGTTTTGATATCGTGATTTTGATACTATGATATTTCGTATGGTATATGATATACATTTTAAATTTTTTTGGTATATGATATGATATTTGGTATTTATAAATAACATATCGAAATATCAAATACCATACCAAAGTATGTGTTTGTGTGAGTATATCTACTTACTTAATAGTAAAGGGGAATGGGCTCAATGATAGAGTGTTAAAGCCGGTATTTTGACCTGCTACCTACTTTGGCAATTTTTCATTGGTCCTTTTCCCTCCGTTTTAATTTGGTTATCTTATTTTTCTTAATCTAATATTTTTTTTGTGACACTATAAAATAATTGACAACTTAAAAAATTTAAAAGATATAAAATATTTGACCGACTCTTGAAATTATATCACTCCACTTAAAATGAAACAGAAGAAAAGGTATTAGAAATTACAATAATTCGAAGCTTAAATTATTTTTAAAATATAATTGACTATTAATGCCACATAAATTTCATTTAATTTGTTAAATTTTGTATATATTTCAAAAAATATGTAAAAAATACTATAAATTGCAATAATTAACGACTTAAAAAAAATTTAAAAGATATAAAATATTTAGGTGAATATCGAAATTATATCATGCCACTCAAATTGACATAGAAGAAAAAATACTATAAATCACATTAATTTAAAACTTAAATTATTTTTTACTTAATAATAAGTGGCGATAAGTAAGAACGAGGTCGACATGCCTACTTGTGTTGCATGTTTCAGCTGCTTCAGATGTGATTTTACTATATCACTCCTTATTAATTATTATAAGTCTTCTAAATTTTAAAAATTAATAATATTTAATAAAAAAGATAAAATACACACAAAATGATGAATTTATACTTAATGTTTTAAATTAACTTGATGTCTCATAGGAGGCCCATTTAAATTTTTATTACAAGTACATTTTATAGTAATTTTGTTATATTACTTCAAATTTTATTATATCACCCCTAATTATTTATATTAAGTAATCTAAGTATTAAAAAGTTAAGAATATTTAATAAAAATAGTAAAATGGACATAAAATGATAAATTAAATCTTGATGTTTTGTATTGTCTGCGTCAGATGCTTCAATAGTAATTTTACTACACCCCTAATTTATTATTATAAGTCATCTATGCATTAAAAAATTAATAATATTTAATAAAAAGGTAAAAATAGAAATAAAATTATAAATTAATTTTTTATGTTTTAAATTAACTTGATATCTTCTATGAGGCCCATTTAATTTTTTTTCACAAATATTTTTAATATTAATTTTTTATATCATTTCTAATTAGTTGTTATAAGTCATTTAAAATATGTCTGTGTCGCTGCTTAATCGTGATTTTATTATATCACCCCAAATTAATTATTATGATTATCTAAAAATAAAAAAATTAATAATATTTCATAGAAAAGGTAAAATAGATAGAAAATGATATGTCAATATAAAATATTTGATTGACTACCGAAATTGTATTAGTGTCACATAAATTAGGATGGGATAAAGGAAGACATAAAATAACATATATTATTTGAAAGTAAGATAAAAAGTATTGTACATCACAATAATTAAGAACTTTATATATATATATATATATATATATATATATATATATATACATACATACATATATATACTATTAAAAATATTTGATTGGTACTAAAAATTTACATGTGTCATGTAAATTAGGATGGAGATAGTGTTCATATCTTATTGAAAAATTATGCTAAAAGTATTATAAATCACATAACTAACAACTTAAAAATATAAATGATGTAAAATATTTGGTAGACTCTCACAATTATATTAGTGTCATTTAAATTGAAATAGAAGAAAAAGTATTATAAATCACAATAATTAAAAATTTAAATTATTTTAATAATTAATTATCTAAATTATATTTATGTCACATAAATTGAGATAAAAAAATACCATATATTGGACTCGTGCTACCACTGGCCTGTCAATGTCTAGTGCATGTGTGTGTGTGTCTATATATATATATGTATGTATGTATTATGTATTTATATTGAAACTTTAGCTACTCTATCTTGATTGTAGTGTCTTTTTTTGTGTAATTGATTAGCAAAAGGAGTTATTTATCTTCCTTTTGAATATACATTTCTTTTTATGTAATGTGTAATTACGGTACAGTTGAGACGTGCTTTTAAAAAGTCAAAGTAATAATATGCTATTGTGTATATATTGTCGAAGTTGAACAAACTATGGTTATCGATTACCATACCTCATAATATCAAAATCAAATATCAAAATACCAAACCATATCAAATTAATGTAGTATGATAATGATATAATATTTTTAAAAATTAAATATCAAAATTTTCATACTGATGTTTTAAATACCGTAGCATACCATACCCATACCTAATCTCGGAGGATATTTATCAGATAAAGAACCCATTACACTATCATGATTCAAGCGGCAGGATTAATGACAACCCATCCTTGGAATTTTCTATATTACTCTTCACTTTATTTTTATTTTGTCCCTAATAAGTTTTATATTTTCTTTTAATGAATAATAAATAACGTGTACAATTTACTATAGTATTCATGACTATTAATATAGCAATTAAATAGGGAAATTACTAAAGTAATTAGTATAAACATTAAGAAAAAAATTATGTTTTTATATATTAAATAGATAAATAAAAATTTATGTTTTACTACTATATATAAGGGTGAGTAGCAGGCAGCAGAAGAGAGCAACTGACGATTGTCATGTCTGCTTCTGATCAAGGGTATTTTTGTAATTTTATATTTTTATTTTAATTAAATAATTTTGTTTTTAATTTTAACTTGTCATATATTTTAAAATTGTGTAAAAAGTATTATAAATTACAAATTAATAATTTAAATTTTTTGGAGACACATAAATTTTTTTGATTGACTTGAAATCCTAGCAGTGGAACATATATTGAAATATATTATTTAAAAGTTTCATGAAAAGTAATACAAATCACAATAATGCAATATAAATTGGGATACATTATTTGAAATTTTTTATGAAAGGTAATATAAATCACAAAAATTATCAAACTAAAATTTTTAAAAGATGAATAAAAAATTTGCTTGACTTTTTTTTTGAAACAAAATTTGGCTTATAGTCCCTTTAATTAATAAATAAAAAACAGTATATTTAGAAAAGACCAGGCCTAAAATTGGCCTGGCCCAAACCCGATCCTAAAACAAAATCAGACGACTCAAATATACGATATCCAATTGGAAAATAGGAAAGTCTGTAGAACTTTCCTAAATATAATTGCTATCGATTCGCCTTCTCCACCTGTATTTCAATGGTGAAATGGAGCTATTTCTTCTTTGTCCTCTTGAATCCGGTTCAATACAAGGTATTATCATGCTGCATGAATTATACTTTTAATTAGATAGTTAGTTCCATCTCTTTCTTTAATTTTGTCTCAAATCAGGGGATTAAGCTTCTATTGAAGCTAATACTACCACTTAATCCAAGAAAAGAAATTAATGAACTTATTTCTTAAACTTGTGCTACAGTGATACACCCACTCAAAATCGGAGGTTATATTTTGACTAGAGAACCAGTATTTGAATACACAATCATCCGATACCTCAAATTCTCACTGGGGGGAAATCATCATATTCGTAGATTTATGTCTAATATAGGTACTATCTAATCTCTATGAGCCCCAATTTTGAATTATTGATCATTCTATTTCATCCCTTGCAAGCGTGTTGACATATCTCTCTATTGTTATGAAATTTTTATATATAGTAGCTTGCTACATTGAATTTGTTCTTCCCATTAACTTACTGTACAATAGAATCTATGTGACCCTTCTGCATTAACATAGCTTGTGCTCTTGTTGTCATTTATTTTGGACATTTCTTCGTACGTTTGGAGTACTTGTCCTATCCAAATCAACTATTCTCCTACCTGTTGCTGGCACTTCTTCAATATTATTAAACTAAAATTCACCTGAAAATAAACAACTAAGTTACAAAAATAATCAACAAAAGTATTTCCTTCCCGAAAGGAATGAACTACTCTTATTGATATAGAGGTCATTAGGGTTTTAATGGAGTTTACAACTATTGTCACATCCATGGGGTTTTCCACACTCTAGTAAGTATCGAAGCATCATCCAAGAATCAGATTCAATTATAATTTATTGAATTTCATTCTCTTAGCAATATAATGAACATTCCTTAATAGCAACAACCTCTGCATCTAAGCTATTTGTATAACGCCCCGAGTTTGTACCCTGAACACTACATGGTGCTCATAATTCTGAAGGACCACAAGCTGACCCATGATAGATACCTACTGTAATAACTGAATAATAGTACTGTAGTATGTGGAAATTAGAAAAAACACACCATAAGGTTCAATACTAAAATAAAACTGAATACAGAATAACAATACTGAAAGAGAAATATCTGTCTAAAAATATTCTACTCTGAAAATCCTCTAAACTGTCTGAAAGGTGGAGTTGGTAGGAAAAGTCCCCAACTAACTCTGACTACTAAAATAAAACTGAAATGCTGAAATAATAATCATATCCTCAAACTATAAGGACTCACCACTAACTCTGAATGCTAAAAAGCTGTAACTTCTAGGGATAATCGAGAGCTCATGCGTCTGAACCTATGATATAAGACATCATAGTGCAAGAGAAAATTATGCATCACTAATTTGAATGTACTGGTATGCTAAGTTAGGTAGGCTAAAATGCATGAATACGTATACTATAACTTAAATCATGATAACAATGGATACTGAGTCTGAATACTGATTAACTGATATTTGAGTATACTGATACTGAATTACTGATAGCTAAATGACTGTATTTGATAGTCTTGATTCTGTGGGACTATACTGAGTTCTATACTGAATGGAGTGATCGTGTATGATAGTCCTGAATCTGTAGAATTGAACTAAGTTCTATACTGAGACTGAATCTGAAACTGAGACTGTGGGAGGTAATCATCTAACCGACACACCCCTTTCTAAATAGATTGGGGTCCAACCTATAACCCCAGTAGAAAGGGTGCCAATATCATGTCACGGGTAAAGACAAGTTGTGAGTTAACCCTATCTGACAGGAAGATCTTTTGTCAACCCTTGCTGGTAGGAAAACTCGAATGAGATATATCATCCCTTATAATATCTGGCAGGAAGATATCTTAACCTATGTTGGATATATAGTTCTGTAATGCAGGGATTGCTACTAAGGGTCAAACCCTCTGTTGGCAGGAATGCCCCTATCCCTGGGTTAACTCGGTGTTGAATCCTACTCCCAACTAAATAGACACTGAACTAATTTTTATTTCATACAAGGCTTGACTAAACTGTTACTGATTATACTATTTAACTGAACTGTACTGAGTTCACTGAGTTTCATTAACTGACAGAATACTACTGAATTCTATTAACTAGCTGAATGAAATGAGGCCTGAACTGAATATTGAACTGGACTGGACTGATACTGAGTCTACTGAGTTTTTTTCCTAAGTTGTGTAACTGACTGAGAGTACTACTGATCGTGACATGACTGATACTATTCTAACTGACCATGGCTCTAGGTAATCAGCTAAATTTCTGGGTATTAAATACCCCCAGGACTCATTAGCATAAATTATAAGACATGACACAATCTTGAAACATGATAAATAACGACTTGATCGTTATTCATTCATTGGGACATTCTAGCAAACACTTGCATGACATGAACTTGAATACATTCTATCATGATATAATTTGATTATTTAATTCTCATGAACAACTCATCAAATACTTAGAAGGCATTATATATGCATATAGTACTAATCAACACATGAGCATCACAATTTCAAGGCTTTAACATGAATTCACATGATACTACATACATGGTAGTTGTTTCTACATAAATCTTGCTCTTAATCATGGAATATAAATCCAATCAATATTATAATCATGAATACACTTGAATCAAAATCTTGAAAAGCATGAAATCAAGCTACTTGAAGTTTAAAAGGTTTTATTGGACTCCAAGGGTAGAAGGAACCCTTGGATGAACACTTAACATACCTTGGTTGCTAAATTCTTAAAAAAAACGGTGAGACCTTGAGCCTTGGCTTTGAAATCAAATCACCTAGGGTTCTTGTTCTTGAGCAATTTGAGACAAAGTAAGTATATTTTGCACAATGACGGATGAATCTCGTGTTTTAGGGCTGAGTAGGGGTGGGAAAAAGACCCTAATACCCCATGAGGATGCAACTTTTTAATGACTGAAAACCAAACTGTCGACGTACAGGACGACGTACCGCATCATTGGCATCGATGTGATGGCTAACTCACAGCGACGAGTATGCATCAGTTCACTAAAAATTGCCACTGGGAGCCAAGGAAAAATATTGATCAACGCGATGTACGCCCTGCCGCATCGAGATTGCGTCTATGCACTATTTTAGATACCCAAACATGGTCCAAACGAGGTCCAAAAATACAAAACTCATCCAGGAACACCTACTGACATTCCTGATCATGAATTAACCTAAATATTGACATTTTAAGTCCATAAGAGTCATGAAATAGAGTTGCTAACTTACGAAGGCCAAAATAATACTAAGTCTAAATACTTATAATTTTCTAATTCTGGGACCCTTTAGTAAGCCTAAACGACTGAGTTGAGCTTAGAATTTTGTGGGGTCTTACAATATCTCCCCCTTGGGAACATTCATCCTCGAATGAGATTGATTAAACTAAGAATACTGATAGACTGGATTTAGACACTGGACATGCACAACTGATGCATAATTTCATGACTGAAATTACTGATCTACTAAATTATCATACTGACTATGCATATCTAATACATGAGTACATAGCTAAACATGATTCATGAATGCATGACTAGGATTACTGAAAAGCTGAGCTTATATACTGGACATGCATGTCTGATGCATGAGTACATGACTGAACTGATTCGTTAATGCATGACTGAGTATGCAACGTTAATTAATACCAATTTGGTAGCTATATCTGAAGATGAGACTGAGTAATTCAAAGGAAAACTGTTACCTTAGGATGAGTATGAATTTACGGAGAAGAGGTGAGGATACTTGGTCTGCATTTCTACTTCTACTTCCCAAGTAGCTCCCTCGACGAACTGATTCTGCTAAAGTACTTTGACTAAAGGGACTTTTTTGTTCTCCCTCGACGAACTGATTCCGCTAAAGTACTTTGACTAAAGGGACTTTTTTGTTCCTTAGTCTGCGAAATTAATAATTAAAAATTTTGACAGGGATCTCTTCATAAGGGAGGCTATTCTTAATATTTATACTCTCTATAGGGACTACGACTGCAGGGTCACCTATGCATTTATTAAGTAAGGAGACATGGAACACTGGGTGCACTGAAACTAAGTCTGAAGGCTACTCAAGCTCGTAAGCTACCTTTCTAAAATGGCTGACAATTCGGTAAGGATCGATATATTGGGGATTGAGTTTCCCCTTCTTGCCAAACCTCTTCACTTCTTTCAGAGAAGAGATTTTCAAATACACAAAATCATCAATGTTGAACTCAAGATCCTTTCTACACACATCTGCGTACGATTTCTGTCGGCTCTGAGCTGTCTTAAGCCTTTCCCTGATCAACTGAATTTTTTCTAAGGTATCAAAAACCAAGTCAGGCCCTACCACTACAGTCTCACCCACTTTAAACCAATCAATGAGAGATCTGCACCTCCTCCTATAAATCACCTCAAATGGAGCTATCTGAATGTTGGAAGGATAATTGTTGTTATATGCGAATTCAATCAAAGGATAGTGGTCATCCCAACTACCCTTAAAGTCTATTGCACACACTCGCGGCATATCTTCTAAAGTCTGAATGGTCCTTTCGGCTTGACCATCTGTGAAAGGATGAAACATTGTACTAAAGTGAACTTGGGTACCAAGACCCTTTTTGAATGCCTTCTAAAAATGAGAGGTGAACTCTGTACCTCTATCTGAGATAATAGACAATGGAACATCGTGCAATCTGACCAACTCTTTGATATAAAGTTTGGTGAAATCCTTAGCTGAATAAGAGGTATGAACTGGTAGGAAATAAGCTGATTTGGTCATTCTTTCTACAGTGACCCAAACTAAATTATGCTGACGACGAGTACAAGGTAAACTCATCACAAAATCCATGTTCACTTCTTCCCATTTCCAGGTAGGAAAACTAAACTTGTGTATGGACCTACTAGGCTTCTGATGCTCAATCTTAAACTGCTAACATGTTGAGCACTTAGCCATAAACTCTGCAATGTGTCTCTTTATCCCACTCTACCAATAGATCTCTCGCTAATTCTAGTACATCGTAGTGACCCCTAAATGAATAAAGTCGCGTGCACCATGCACTTCTGCAAGAATTCGCTGCCTCAAGTCATCTATACCTGGCACACATAGCCAACCCTAGAAGTGCAACACACTATCTCCCACTTAGGAAAAAACCTCTACTTTTTGATCTCTGACTGATTCCTTCAACTTGACTAGACTGGGATCCCTATCCTACTTTTTCTTTACCTCAAAAACCAGGGATGATTCTAAACTACTCTGCACCTATATACTACCTTATGCTTAATCGACTAAGCGAACACCTAGTTAGGTAAGCTGATGAACTTCCTGAGATTACTTTTTCTTACCATCCTCCACATGAGCAACACTACCCATAGACATCCAACTGAGAGCATCAACCATAACATTGGATTTACCCGAATGATACATGACACTCATGTCGTAGTTTTTCAATAACTCCAACCACCTTCTCTGATGGAGGTTTAAATCTTTCTGAGATAACACATACTGTAGGATCTTATGGTCAGTGAACACATCAACGTGCACCCCATACAAATAATGCCTCTAAATATTTAAGGCAAACACTACTACTGCTAACTCAAGATTATAAGTAGGATAGTTTTTTTCATAGGGCTTAAGCTATCTAGAGGCATAGGATATGACCTTACCTCTCTGCATCAAAACATACCCCAAACCGAATTTGGAGGCATCAAAATATACCATAAACCCATCTGAACCATCTGGTAGGGTCAAAATTAGAGCTATAGTAAGTTTATTCTTTAACTCCTAAAAACTCTTCTTATAAGAATCTGACCACTGGAATTTGACTTTTTTCTAAGTCAATCTGGACATAGGGGATACAATATATGAAAATCCCTCAATAAGCCATCGGTAATATCCAGCCAAGCCCAAGAAACTCCTGATATCTGATAGAGAGATAGGTCTAGGCTAGTTTCTCATTGCTTTAGTCTTTTGGGGATTAACTCTAATGCCATCACCAAAAATGATGTGGCCAAGAAAGAGTACTGACCTTAGCCAAAATTCACACTTACTGAATTTGGAAAATAGTTGATGGTTTCTAAGATTCTGCAATACTATTCTGAGATGGTCTGCATGATCATGCTAACTGCGGGAGTAGACAAGAATGTCATCTAGGAATACTATGATGAACATGTCCAAGTACTGCTTGAACACACAGTTTATCAAGTCCATGAAGGCTACAAGGGAATTGGTAAGACCAAAGGACATGACTAAGAATTCAAAGTGACCATACCGAGTTTTGAAGGCTATTTTGGGATGTCATATTCTCTGACTCTGAGCTGATGATAGCCCGATCTGAGGTCTATCTTTGAGAAGTAACTGGTACCCGTAAGTTGGTCAAACAAGTCATCAATTCTGGGAAGTGGATACTTGTTCCTGACTATTACTTTATTTAGCTGACGATAATTAATACACATTCTAAGAGAACAATCTTTCTTACACACGAATAAAACTGGGTCACCCCACGGGGATACACTGGGTCTGACGAATCCCTTATCTAGGAGATCCTTTAACTGTTCTTTTAATTCTTTGATTTCTGCAGGTGCCATTCTGTATAGTGGAAGAAATATGGGCTGAGTATCTGGAAGAAGGTCTATTCCAAAGTCGATTTTCCTTTCGAGAGAAACTCTAAGGAGATCTTTGGGAAACATATCTGGGAATTCATATGCTACTGAAACTGATTTAAGATTAGAGGGTTCTAAACTAGAGTCCTGGAATCGAATGAAATCATAGATATATCCCTTAGATATCATTTTTCTCGCCCACAGGTAAGAAACAAGATGACCCCTAAGTGCTGAAGTACTACCCCTTTACTCAAGGATTGGTTCCTTTGGAAACTAAAATTGGACAATTCTATTTCTACAGTTGACTGAGGTATAGCAAGAATAAAGCAAATCCATGCTGACAATGATACAAAATCGGTCATCTCTAATTCGACTAAGTCCGCTAAAGTGACTTTCTTAATATCATAACCGGACAGTTCCTATATACCCACTAAGCTATGATAGATATACCCACTGTGGTAGAGACTGAGAAATTTGCATTCTTTTTCTAGAATTTTAGGAATTTAAATAGTCTCTAAAATTTGCTGATTTTATTCCCACATATCAACAATAATAGGGCATGATATGAACCATCTATTACTAAATGTTCAACCTTTGCATGTGAAAATAGACTTTGAAATTCAAAATTTATCAATATCCTATGTAATCTTTCAAATATACAGTCTGCTCCTACATTTCCATTACACTAAGTAAAAAGGTTGTCTTTAAATTGTACTTGCAATAAATCACAAGATTCAACACAATTATGGAAATTCTCAACCTCTTCATATAAAACTAGTAAGTTTCCAATCTTCTTAGAACCATTTAAAATAACATTAAAATCACCCCTATAATCCAAGGTTTATTAAAATCATTGGATATAGAGTAGATGTTATCCCACAACTCCACCCTTTGGTTTTTATCACACTTTCCATAAATAATAGTTGTTACAATAGAATTACCAGTGTCTTGACCAGCTATCACTATAGAAAGTTGTTGATCTGAGTCACATATCATAGATACAATAAAATCATAGTTTACAAATAGCCAAATTTTACTATTATTGTTATGCAAGGTTGCTGGCATTTTAATTCTATATTTATACCTATTGATGTTCGTGGTATGCTGAAATGGTTCCAATAGGCCAACAGATACAAATTTATGGTATTTATGTAGCATTTGAACCTTTTGGAAAGATCTTTGAGATCTAACAAACCTGATATTTTGTATGATAGCTTTCATAATTTCTTGATTTTTGACTCATTCCATTTATTTTTAGTTGGGTCCTAATTTGCTGTGATATATCCTTAACAACTTGCTTCTTTTGCCTCTTAGAACCTTTAATATCTTTGGTTGTTCTTGGAGATAATTAGCTTCTCTAAGAGCATCTTCTTCACATTTTCTAATTTTTACCCCTTTCTATTGCCGCATACTCTTCAACTTTCCCTAGATTATAGGTAAGGATATAATAAAGAATATCATTAGGATTTTTAGTTTTACTGTAATGCCCTGAGTTTTAGTCCTTGAAATTTTTTTGAGTTCTGAGATTTCTACCCTGGCAATGACTCACCTGACGAGTCGTAGGGTGTCTTGATGGGTTAGTGACCTTAGTCATAAGGTTTCCAGTGAATGGCGTTTAAGTTTTTGTCTTGGGTACAACTTGAGGGTACGAGTCATAAATACTTATGATAAGTCATTGGGATGGAATCATAACCAAATTAGAAATTAAGAGGCTAAGTTCTGCTTTGAGTACGAGTGACTCACTATGAGCCTCAAGGAATTTTTATGAGTTATTGGGTGCAAATCATAGGATGTCCAATGTTTACCCGATTGGGTTCTGTATTGACTACAACTGGACCCTATGAGTCGTAGGGTCCCATTAAGTATGGTACCAGTTGAGTTGTAAGGTCAACAGTGTATGGTGGTCCTAGAGACTATCCTCATTACAACTCATGGTGATAAGTAATAAGGAGTGGGTATGAGTCGCCCATAGCCAAAGGGCGATACTTTTTCATTTTTTAATTTAGGGGCATTCTGGACATTTCCCCTTTTACCCAAATTAAAACCCGCATCTTATAACTTTTTTATAGTGTCATTAGCATTCAAAAACAAATCAAGTAACTTCTCAAACACCCCTAAATGCCCTATAAATTCCCTCAATCAAGTCAAGCTGGGGTTTCATCTAGTTAGTTATCTGAGGCTTCAAGGGTTAATTTGTCTCCACATTTCTTGATGTTTAAGGTATATTACTCTTCCCTCATTGTTAATTTGTTAAAAATGTATTTTAAAGTATTGTTCATGAGGTGTTTATGATGGTTTTGAAACAACGGTTGGAGTTTTTGAATGCTTGTTGTTGGACTATATTTACCCATGGTTTACATATGATTATTCTTGCTTTGATTATGGTTTGGAACTTATGGGTGCATGGATATGATTTATGAATGAGAGAATTGTGATTTTTCCAAACTTGTGACTTTTGAAGTGGTTATAACCCCAACCCCGTAATGTGAAATTGGTTTTAATTATGATAAATATGAAAAGTTGTAAAATTAAATTAGTCTTGACTATTACATGATATAAAAAGGTATTTAAAACACAATGGTTTGATTTAATGAAAAAAGAGAGTCAGTGTTCCCCCACCTTGTATTAATGAACAAAGGTAGTTGTTCTCCATAAGTTAATAGAAATTGTTTTGGCTTGTTATTATTACCTCACAAGTGTAGTTGGTATGACGATACCAACAATGTATGCCTTAATGAGGAATATGGTTCAATAAATGAGAATGTGTGATACTTATTTTGATTGGGCTTTAATAAGAATTGTGCAACTGAGTCTTGAAAGTGGAGGTTTGAGTGACCGATACTGGAAATCGTATTTATGTACGTAGGGGTCAAATTGACCGGAGAGGTTCAAGTTCTCCTTATTATTATTATTTCATGATTAGGGATGTTCGAGTCCCCCGTAAATCATTACATGATTGGGTGCTTAAGTTTCCTTAGGATATGATTGAGAGGTTCGAGTCCCCTGTTCATATATATGAGATTATTCCTTGGTTTGTGCAACTACACGGACTAGATCCCAACCAGAGAGTGAGAGTTGGGGCTTATATAGCCCATGGGTACATATTATGACGGTTGAGCTACACAATTCAATCTAAAGTTTTAAAGTGCATGTTAAGTCTTGTTCCCTATACCGGCATATGATATCTATATATATATATATATATAGATTTATGCATTTGATTATGCACATTGGTTTTGAATGATTTTGAACTGTTGATCATATCATTATGTTATCCTTATCCCCGAGTTACATGCTAGCATTTACCCTGTTAACCATGTTTGGACATTGTATCCCTACGCGATGTAGGAATTGGACATACTTATCCTCCTCCTGCTTAGTGATTAGGATTCGAGATCAGTTCATGAGTTGATATCAAAGTGTTGAGATTTTATACATTAGAAGTCTACATTTTATGTTTTAGTCTCATGTATCAGATTGCTTAGAATTGTTTTTGGCTATAGTCAGGGACATATCCTAACACTCTATTGATATTTAGTTTTGATTCTTTGTTTAGAAATCTTTTTTGGACTACTGTGGTTATTTGGAAATGTCGATAAGTTGTTTGGCCAATTATCGGTTGGTGTTTATGGACTTATTTTTAATTTTCTTATGACTGTTGCATGCTATCTTGTTATATGTTCAAAATTCATCCAATATTAGGGTGTTTTGTATTTGGCTTGGTTAGGTGCAGGGATGATCTCCGGTATACATAGGACTTGAGATACCTGTCATGGCCAGGACCTGATTTGGTTTATGACGAAGATGGTATCAGAGACAGGTTTGGTGTTAGTGGGTGTCCAACAAAGCCATGTCAAGTAGATTTTCGTTTATGGATGTGTAGCATGCCACACCTATAAGAGAGAGTCTATGAGGTATTTAGGAATGTTTCCTATCTTGTTGTTCTATTTTAAGCTTAGAGTCTAAGGTCTTGAATTTTCTCTAATTCTCGTATGTTCGGCTTTCAGATTATCCCTCCCAGAAGATCTGATGCTCACGATAACTCTTTTGTCCTGCTTGAGGAAAATATGGATGGAGCTTGTCTAACTCTAGGACTTCTGACCTAGTCTAGGGTCGCTGCTTGTGACTACCCTGAGGGAGCTCCACCGCTTCTTCCGAGATTGGTGAACAAGATTAATGAGCTAGAAAAGAATTATGAGAGTTTTAAGACGCAATTGAATAAGCTTGAAAGCTTGAAGACTCAGTGTCATAATTTAAACATGAATTTCAACATGAATTTAAACGATTTGGAGTCAAAATAGGAAAATAACTTTGAAAATATGCAGACTAAATTTCAAAGTCTCAACATCAAGACAAGTCATTCAAAAATGAAGAAGGAAGTAGAAGAGAATGTGATGGGTAATTTGAAAGAGAATGGCAAGTGAGATTTGAAAAACAAGAGAATGAATATGGAAAAAAAGAAGAAAAGAGCATGTAACTTTATTGGAAAATTCCTTTGTTGTATGATTATATGTGTAGATGTTGTTGTTGTTAGTTTTTTTATGCAATTTGGCAACATAAAGAACAGTTTAATTAAGTTTTCGTAGTATGTAGTTGGGACTCATTTTATGTAGAAATGGAATTGCAATTTGCTATGCTAAGATACCGAAGTATGTAATAGATCATTATTTTGTGGTAATCTGACTTTAATTTGATCTTATTTTGGTATTGTTATACTCTTTTGTTTATGATAAAGAGGATAGTGTATTATTGTGTAAATAATCAAAAAGAAGTAACAAAACAGCACTTGCAATTTGGAAGAAAAAAAATTAACATTACATTCAAGCAAGAGACTGAATATTAGTTCATTTACATAAGACATTCACGAAAGACACAAAAGTATTGTCTTTGTGGGACAGTAATAGTTTAGAAGATCCAAAACATTTTCTTTGTAGGACCAAAATAGTAGCTTTATTATTTCATACTAGGTTTCTGATGCTCTATCTTAACCTGTTGAAATGTAGAGCACTTAGCCACAAACACTGCAATATCTCTCTTCATCCCACTCCACCAATAGATCTCCCACATGTTAAGGTACATCTTAGTAGCCCCTGGATGAATAGAGTATCGCGCACCATGCGCTTCTGCAAGAATTCGCTGCCTCAATTCATCTACACGTGGAACACATAGACGACCCTGACAGTGAAGAACACCATCTCCCCCCTTGGGAGAAACCCTCAACTTCCTGATTCTGAACTGACTCTTTGAGCTTGACAAGGCTAGGATCCCTTTCTTGTTTCTCTTTCACCTTAGAAACTAGAGATGACTCTGAAATACTATGAACGCATATGCCACCCTCTGAATAATCGACTAAGCGAACTCCTAGTCTGGAAAGCTGATGGATCTCCTGAGCCATCTTTTTCTTACTATCCTCAATGTGAGAAATACTACCCATGGAGAGTCGACTAAGAGCGTAGGCCACAACATTGGCCTTGCTCGGATGATAAAGAACACTCATGTCGTAATCCTTTAAGAGCTCTAACCACCTTCTCTGGTGAAGATTGAGATCTTTTTGGGAAAAGACATACAGGAGGTTTTTATGGCCTGTGAAGACATCTACATGAACTCCATAGGGATAATGCCTCCAAATCTTTAAGGCAAAGAGTACCGCTGCAAACTCAAGATCATGAGTAGGATAATTCTTCTCATGTGGCTTTAACTGTCTGGAGGTGTAGGCTATGAACTTACCATGCTGCATGAGGACACAACCTAAACCCACTCTGGATGTATCACAATAGACCACAAAACCATCTGAACCATCTGGAATAGCTAGAACTGGAGCGGAGGTGAGTCGAGTCTTCAACTCTTGAAAGCTCTTCTCGCATGAATCTGACCACTGAAACTTAATCTTCTTCTGAGTCAGTCTGGACATGGGAGATGCAATAGAAGAAAATCCCTCGACAAACTGTCTGTAATAGCCAGCCAAACCCAAGAAACTCCTACTATCTGATGGAGATACGGGTCTGGGCCAGTTTCTTACTGCCTTGGATTTTTGAGGATCTACTCTAATTCCATCATCGAAAATAATATGGCCAAGGAATGCTATTGATCTTAGCCAAAATTCACACTTGCTGAACTTAGTGAATAATCGGTGATCCCTGAGGGTCTGAAGAACAATCCTGAGATGGTCTGCATGATGACGCTCTGTGCTAGAATAGACCAGAATATCATCTATGAAGACTATGACAAACATGTCCAAGTACTGCTTGAACACACGGTTCATCAAATCCATAAAAGCTGTAGGGGCATTGGTAAGACCAAATGACATGACTAAAAATTCGAAATGACCATACCGAGTACGGAAAGCTATCTTTGAAATGTCACATTCTCTAACTCTGAGCTGATGATAGCCTGATCTGAGGTCTATCTTGGAGAAGTAATTGGCACCCTGAAGTTTGTTGAATAGATCATCAATCCTGGGAAGAAGATATCTGTTCTTGTCCATGAGCTTGTTGAGTTGACGCTAATCAATACACATCCTGAGAGAACCATCTTTCTTGTGTACGAATAATACTGGCGCACCCCATGGGGAAATGCTGGGTTTAATGAATCCCTTATCTAAGAGATCCTTCAACTGATCTTTCAGTTCCTTGAGTTCTGCTGGTGACATTCTGTATGGCGGATTAGAAATAGGTTGAGTATTTGGAAGAAGGTCTATGCCGAAGTCTATTTCCCTTTCGGGAGGAATTCCTGGAAGATCTTTGGGAAAGTCATCTGAGTATTCATTAACAACAGGGACTATTTCAAGGCTAGGATATTCAGAACTATAATCTTTAACATGCACGAGATAATACACACACCCCTTAGAAAATATTTTCCTTTCTCGAAGGTAGGAAATAAGTTGACCCCTGAACGCTGAAATGCTACCCTTCCACTCTAGGATGGGCTCATTCGAGAACTGAAACTGAATTATCCTATTTCTGCAGTCGACTGTGGCATAGCAGGAATGAAGCCAATCCATGCCGAGAGTGACATCAAAATCAATCATCTCTAACTCCACTAAATCTTCTGATGTGGATTTTTACATATCATAATCGGGCAGTTCGTGTATACTCGCTGAGCTATGATGGTTTTACCCACTAGGGTAGAGACTGAGAAGGGCTCTGCTAGGACTTTGGGACTGATTTCAAAATCACCTGCTATCTATGGAGTAACAAAAGACAAAGATGCACCTGGATCTAGGAAAACATAAACATGAACATGGAAAATCTGTAACGTACCAGTAATGACATCAGGAGAACTTTCCTGATCCTATCGGGACTGAAAAACATAGAGTCTGTTTGGGCGTTACCCACTGGTAGCACTGGAAATGGCACCCTGCTGGTTCGGGCGACTGGACTGAGCTGTAGAATAATTTTGTTGACCCTGAAGACTTAACTGCAGACACTACCTAATCTTGTGGTCTGACTTGCCACAACCAAAACAAATATCACTACCGGCTCTACAAATGCCCTTGTGGTTCTTACCATAAGTCTGACAAAGAGGATTTGTTTGGGCACTGCTAACACTGCCCTGAGATTTAGAGCCTGGCGCTTTGTTTCTATTGCCATCTCTGAACTTCGGCACTGGAGTGCTGGCAGAGGAAGGTGCTGGAATGGCTGAATTAGAGCGAAACTGTGAATGGTTTCCTCCATCTTACTTGAGGTGAGCAAAGTTGAAACTACCGAACCTTGCTCTCTTGTTCTGCCTCTCCCTAGTCTTAAACTTCTGCTCTTAGACTTGCTGGGCATGGGTCATGAGTTTGGCTAAGGTCATATCACCGATCAACATCGCATACCTACACTCATTTACCACGCTATCGTTGACCCCTGACACGAACTTGCTCATCTTAGCTCTATTGTCTGCAACCACATGAGAAGCATACCTAGCTAGCTGAGTAAATCTGAGAGAATACTCCCTAACCATCATATTCCCCTACCTGAGGTTGATGAACTCAATAACTTTGTCTTCCCTCAGCTCTTGGGGAAAGAATCTGTCTAAGAAGGCTGTGAAAAATTCCTCCCACTCGATAGGGCCTGAATCATCTAACCTGTCATACTTCCACTGTTTGTACCAATCATGAGAAACATCCTATAGCTGGTAGGCAGCTAACTTAGTACTCTCAATAGACGTAACACCCATGATGTCAATGACCTTTTGGACTTGGTCAATGAACTTCTGAGGGTCCTTATCAGACTTAGACCCATGGAAAGATGAAGGGTTCATCTAGGTGAAGTCTCGAACCCTAGCTGCTTTAGGAGTGGCCACTGGATTGGCTGAAATAACTAGTGGCCATTCATTCTGTGTAGCCATGGACTGAGCAAGTGTGGTAAATGTGGCTCTAAACTCCGCATGGGAAACATGTTCGCCCAAAGGATCTTCGGGCAGAGGAGCTGGCTATTTTCTTCTCTTTGGGGCCATGGTCTGGAATAAGAGAAAAATAGATTAGACTGAGAGTTTAACTTGTGATAATGCTCACTAGCATGACATAAATAATGAAGAAAGGGGACTGTTCCTAAAACATCTTATAGCCTCCCACACATAAATGTGGCGCGCAACATACCCATGTACAAGACTCTACTTGATGCGGCTTTCAGACTTCCTAGGAATCTATTGAACCTTAGGCTTTGATACCAAGTTTGTAACACCCCGATTCGCTGAATCAGAATACTACATAGTGCTCATGACCTCGAGGGGCCACAAGCTAACCCATGACTGATATCTGTACCTTTATACTGCAAATCATGATATAATAATGCTGAATACATAGAACTGTAAGGCCATAAGGTTCAACTGAATACAATTACATAGGAGAAAATACCCAAAACAACTCAATCTTAACGTAAATCTGAATATAAATCTGAAAGCGTCTAAACTATCTGAATAAGGAGTTGAAGGAACATGTCTCCAACTAACTCCATAAAACTAAACTGAAGAAATAAATAAATGAATCAAATCATATTCTCCTCAAATCAATGAGGACTCACTGTGTCTCTGCGACTGGAATGCTACCGCTACTGCTGGGTTGGAGCTCGTGTCTCAGAACCTACAGTGTAACATGAAAAGAAAGCACCATAGCGCAAATGCATTAGTACAACTGGAGTACTGAGTATACGAGGAAGGTACGATGAACATAAAGGGTTTCATGCATGAACAACACTAACTGATTAATATGAACGTGGGAGTGCAAACACACATATATAGAACTAGGACCATGAATATATGATAGCATAACCTGTAAGCTAATACATGGTTTACTGATAACTGTCATGACTAATACTAAAATTGATAACATGGACGACTGTATCTGAAAGTCCTGTATATACTAAAATTGGAAGAACACCCTGAGTTCTTTTACTGAGACAGTTACTAAAACTGTGGGTTGTAGTGTTTAACCAATATGCCCCATGTATGCTGTTATCGCTAAGCTGGGGTCCAATCTCTGCCCTGAATAGAGGGGTATCAATACCGTGCCACGGGTAAGGATAGCCTGTGAGTGACCCTTATCTGGCGAGTACTCAATGAGAACGGTGGGAACCCTAAACTGATGGGCTAAGCCACCTCATCAACCCTAATCTGACGGGTTAAGATGTCTCAACCTACGCTGGCTACGTAGTTCAGGAACACAAGGATGGCTACTAATAATCACACCCTGAACTGGCGGGTGAGTTCCCATCCTTGGGTTCACTCGGTGCTAACCTCTGCTCCCATCTGGAGGGACTGGACATGAATAATTGACTGTGCATGACTTAATCTTACTGAATTCCGTTGACTGGCGGAATGTTAAAGATATCTGACAACTGACTAAGATCATGAGGTTTTCCTGAGTGACATGATTGACTGAAGTCTATGGAATCATAGCTTGAGTTCGGATATCGTGAAACATAACATGGATCTAGGCACACAACTATAGGTTTTGGGTACAAGTACCCCTAGGACTCGATGGAAGGAAACTGACACACATGACTGACTTGATCATGAGAGTAGAGTCCATAATTTATAATATCATAAGTAGGGATCTCATACTAAGCATGGTTATCAACAATGTATTGCATGGAAAGGATTTCATATCACATGGAAGTACTTGCACAATCTTAATATCATGTTCATTGCATAATCATATTGGCAACACATACCAATAGCATGGAAGTTCATGTGGATTGAATGGTTATCATACATCTTGTTCATAAGTAGGATTTGCAAGTAAACATAGCATAATCTCATAAGAATAGTTCATGAGTATTCCAACAACATTTACAAGGCACATTAACAACATAGAATTCAATGGAACGTAAGGGCATATCATGAATCCTTCACTTAGTCACAATTTAGCTATATAGCATGATTTCTAGTTTCTTAGGGATTTTATCAAACACCTTACGTGCACATCTTAAGCATAGGTGAAGTCATCAAATTATACATCATGAACAACGAACTATACATGTTTCCAACTCATATGATATCATGAATTCACAAAAACATATAAAGATTCCATCTTTGGAATCACACAATATCAACAATATGATCATCAACACCCAACACTATAGAAATCATACTTTATAATGAAAAAGAGGGTTTTTGAGCTTTATGGATGAAAAGGATCCATAAATCAACTCACGCATACTATTATATAGCAAAACAAACAAGCATCAACATGGGTATGATCATATCACCACAATCAACCAAGCTTTTGTATTTTAAAGATTTTATTCTAGAACTCCACGGACGAAAGGAATCCGTGGATGAACACTACACATACCTTAGAAGGAAGATTCTTGATGATTAACGGAGGAATTTCCTTGAAATCAGATCTTCAAGCTTAATTATGCAACCCTAGTGCTCTTGGATGATGAGCTTTGAGATGAAAATAGGGTTGTAATATGTTTAGAAGCTATATATTTCATAGGGTTAAGTTTAGGGACGTGTAACAAGTATTTAAAGACTTAATTACCTTTAAAATAACTCAAAATGGAGTGTTTTTGACACCTGGAATTGACTTAGGCGGCGCCAAAGTGATAGCCTATGCTTGAGTTAGGAGGCGCCTAACCAATCGCCTATGCTTGGGTTGGGCGGCGCCTAACCAATCGCCTATGCTTACTATCTCTCACTAAAATAGGCATAACTTTTCTCTCGGGTATTGGATTAAGGAGCAATTGGTATCGTTGGAAAGCTAATTCGATTCTCTATAATTTGGTGGGTCTAAATCAGCCAAAATACCACATTAACATCGAGTTATACTCATTCAAAGATGACCCTTGGAAAATCGAACACTAAAAATTGATGGATTCAAAAACTCTTAGCTTGTATTACCTTAAGTGACTCATATGAACATGCTTAATGCATCATAAGGTATCCTATTCCTAGGATATTCATAGTAAGTCATGTACTCAAGTATTAATCACAGGATAGGAGATTTCATACGTAGGAATACTTATTCACTTCCTAGCATAGAAACATGCGGGGTATTACAATCTCACTAATGTTTGGCAGGCAACATGCGTTATGGAAGCTGAGAACACTATGAAGTGTGAATACATAATTCATGAGTTGCATGACCTCAACTTGGAGTCCATAACTTATGGAATGTGATTTCGACTACTGAAATGAACTGGAACTCCTTATTTTAGTCACCCACCACTAATACTACCTTCTGATATACACTCTATCTTTCTATATCCTCCACAATAGTCATTATATAATACTTGAACACTTACCAACTTCTAATCTTCATGAGTATCCCCATAGTCAGAGTGAACATCCTCTAGCACTTCAACTTTTATTTCTATTAGTTCAACCTTTAAAAATTCAAAATTAGATTCTAACACTTAACATATATATCACCAAGCCTTTGATGAATCATACTACTTCCGACATAGCTTACCAATATCGCGACTCAAAACTTATATCTCTCTACTATGAGAATGAAGATCATATCAAAAGGCTCAACATAATCAATCAAAACTCCTTAACTTAGTTATTTAGAACACCATATACCATCTAACTAGTCTTTCTCCACCTATGAGTCTTTCTCCACCTAACAACTTAACAGAACCACTAGCCACACACAACATGTAATAGTATTAGAAAAATACCGCAACCACATATCACCTTGGCATACTTCTACTTCATACATATAACATCATACTTTATTATGAATCAAATAAACTAAAGCTTTTGCATGCACTGTTCTTGCCTATTTGATCGCTTTGATAAAACTAGTATCATTAACCAAGAAATAATCACATCCACCTTCATGGCCATCAACTCTTCAAACTTAATGTCTAGTGCTAAACATGATTTAGAACCTACCCATACACATAATTCTCACTTTGAAACTACGAAATAAAACATCAAGAAACAATAGTACACTAGAATTCCGTAGCCACAATAATCGATCATGAGCTTATGGTTTTCCTTATTATAATTCATTAACACACACTATTTCAACACTTCAAGCCTATAGTCTAGCATCAATCATCTACCACCAATGAAAAATGCAATATAATATACTAGTCCATCAAATTGGGATATTCTACCCAAATATCTTATTTTATTTAGATACAACTCACAACCAAAACCCTTCATGACATCACTGCTATGCCTCAAAATCTACTGCATACCTTCTCACAAGTTGTACTAGTTTACAACTACCAAAGAAAAGAAGGTCGAGTCACGTAATAGACATGGTTAACCTTAATCTTATATTATAACCCCATACAATCTTATCTACTCATATATCTTTCTCACATCACACTTACTTACCCAAGCGTACATTAGACTACCTTCAAATTCCATAAACAACCGTGTGTCTATAATTATAACTTACTGGCTAATCTAGCCTTTTCATACTTCGAGCAAACAATAACTCACCTTAGCAAATGACTCCTTCTCTACCTTCTCCTAAACTAACACATAAGGATATATCACTTTTTTACCAACTCAATCTCATGCACAGAAATTCGGCTATACATATATTTAATAAATTGCCCTTACCACTTTTCATGCCATTACGCCTCAAAACCCCTAGTTCCAACCAACACAAAAGTCAACAAGATGAACAAAAAGTTGCTAGTGAATCGAAATAGGCCTCACACGACTACACTTGACTTTGATTTTGTGTTTTGAACAAGAAAATGAGAGTAATGACAAGGCAACTATGCTAGTGAATCAAAAAAAGCACTATACGGCTTCACTAGACTCTTAGTTTCAACAACATAATGATAACAAGATTAAAGAGTTTGAAACTGGACACAAAATAATTAATGATCTAAGAATACATATCTTAGTTTGTATAAATAAAATTCTGAGTCAAATACTTCCCCACAGGCTATCATACAATCCACACATGCTACTAGCTACCACATTAGTTTATCACTAAAAAGGTGTAAATCATCCTCAAACATTAGTTATTCAACTAAAATATTTATTTACATGAAAGTCACCCTCACTCTGACTTCTAACTTTGTAACTTCACATCACCAACTTCTTGGTCCAACATCACTACTAATAGGTCATGACACCAACACTTAACATATGCTATTACTCAGGTGAAAATACAGTTCCAACATTCTGCTACACATTATTCCCCCATTAAGCATGACATCTATAACATAAATTTTTGAAAAGGACTGAATATACTTAATACCACAGGCTGAAAAGCACGATTTTATCAAGATAAAGGTTGACACTAAATCAATACACTATAAAGCACTAATGGATTATTCTCAAGTCCTTGCACAATTTTTAAAATCTTATATGATTCAATCAGAAAGAAATATGTCATTTAGACTCTAAACTTTGCACTTGAATCACCACAATAATGAGACATGACTGAGAACATCAGAGTAAGGAAAGAATTAGGTTGACTGTTACTTTCATATGGGTGACACCGTAGCACGAATTAGAGTAAGAAAGAGGAACATTTTGACTCTATTGTACGAACAGGAACATGAAGAAAGAGAGACATTTCTAAATTCTTTTTAGCCTCCTGCTTATAATTGTGGCAAGCTACACACCCATAAGAAAGACTTTACCCAGTGCGATTTCACAGACATCCTGGGACTATGAATTGTACTCTGATACCAAGTTTGTCATGACGCAAACTAGGGCCTGGCTGTGATGGATAACCCGAACCCTGAAGGACCGAACGTCCTACTCTATCTGGTAGTTATGCACATTATTCATATAATAAGTGAAGATGTAGAAATACAATCTGATACGAAAACATGGTCATACATTGAATTTAGTTTAACAATAAAGAATGAAATCTTAAATTAGCTAAATAACACGTAGAATAATCTGCAAAATCTCTACTACATGATCAAATCAAAGCTGTCTGAAAACTGGGACAAGGCCGCCAGTAGACCAAAACCATCATAAATGATAAATGACTAAAAAAATCTAGGCCTAGTAGACCAAAACCATCATAAATGGTAAATGACTAAAAAAATCTAGGCCTTCTGAATTATAGAAGGCTCACCAACTGAAATCTACACCTTTTCCAGAAGAAATCTATTGCTTATCAGGACCATTAGACTGAGCCTCAGACCCAGGGAGGGTAGGGGGTCAATACAATTGTACAGGTACACAGAGCAAATTCAAAATAATAATTTATACTCAACCAATATGAGAATAATTTAAAAACAGTTCATAAATATATAATATGGTAAGAAATCACATCGGCATTTTTGAAAGACTCCATAAAATCATCTGAACTCTGTGACACTCTTTGTTTTACTTTTGCGCTAGGTGGTACACAATACAATTACACAGCTTTCACCAACTACCATACTCGGTTGCCACCAAGATAGGATTTCTAGTGAGGGAAGAGAACACAAGATCACTTAACAGGGTGCCACAACCCCAATCAAGTCATTATGTCGTGGTTGGGCTCAAGATCACAAAATAGGGCTCCAAAACATAAGTCCAAATTTAGGATGACAAAATACTAGGTACACAAGATCACATAGCAGGGTACCTAGTTTCCATGTCGACAAATAACGGTTTCCAGCATAGAGTCATTTGACTCGTGCTTCTATCAGGTAACCACCTAACTCATTTTAACCCAATTTTTAACTCCTTAAAACATGTATTCTCTGAAATCAAACTCTGAAAACTCTAACTCTATTAAAGCATATATTTATATGGTATTGTCATACCATCTTCTTGCAAGTCACATCTCTGAGCCATTTATAGAATATTATTATCTTTACTTTCAAAACATGTTATTTGGGACCACCATAACAATAAATCAATTCGAAGAATTCTTTCTATTCAATTTATGTAAATACATGCAAGAAACTTTTTCTTTATCAATATCTCAATAATACAAGGTGGTCATGTCAAGTTTTCCAATTACATGTAATTGTTTCTCTATAAAACAAGCATATAAGTATAACAAAAGACTCCCTCCCATCATCTCCAAATCATATCAAATACTATGATATTGAAAAGACTACTTTCAAACCATTAAACATATATTTCAAATCATTCTCAAAAAGTTCATAAACTTAAATTCATCACAAGATAGGGATTTCATAATTTATGCTCTCAAACAATCTCAAATCACAATTTTTCATACATATACATATACATATAAATCAATTTAAGGGGATATGGCCTAAAGACTAAAACAACAATATCATTAAAACATTCATGATGCATAATTATAAATCATGAATTCCAAAATTCTTTTCGAAATAATTCTTGACAATCTTTAAATCATGTTCTAGCGCATACAAGCCCATGTAGTTTTAGAATAAATCCCACATACCTTAAATTAGAAGATTTTTAATGAACTCTATCTTTTGGGATGCTACACGTACGATTGATGGGTGCTTCTTGTAGCCCTCTCAATGGGGATTCCAAATCTTGAAGAATTAAGGAAAACCCACAGTTAAATCTTGAGATATATTGATCTTTGGGTTGAAACCCTAAGGAGTGTAATTGGTGATTTTGGTAGAAAATAATATTATTTTCATGTTAGGGGGATTTAATCTCGTGTTATGGCTTAATAGAGGGTGGAAAATACCTTTTTTTCCTTTAAAAATGCAAAAAAAACTTAGAAATTTGGTGCATGCGACAAAGGGTGCGTCATATACTAATCGCGCAATGCTACTGTCTGAGTCATGAAAATTGCCATAACTTTTCGTTCGGGTATTAAATTTTTGCAAAATTGGTATCGTTAGAAAGATAATTAGAAGATATTTCATTTGATATATAGTAGGCCATCTAATTTGTTATATACAAAGAGTTATGGTCGATTGAAGTTTACCCAAGTTTTGATGCTCACTCGAACGATAGGAAAGCTTTCAACTCGTCCTTGTGTTAGGGGACCTCTATGATCTCAATTCATGCTCAAAGAGGTTCCCACTCAACATAATTGATTAACATGAAAAATTTGCATAGGATTTATGGCTTTTGGATCATCTACGAATAGAAACGACAGTTTTTATTATAGCCCAAAATGCGGGGTGTTACATTATCTCCCCCTTGGGATCATTCAACCCCAAATGATGGGTAGGAATATAGAAGTCTTTAAGGTATGGAATAACATGGACATGATATGTCTTCTAAGAAAGGATATAGACAAGCTAAAAAATTTAAATTTCTATCATGAGACTTAATTCTGAGCTGACTTGACTTTACTTGCTTTAAGGAGCTGATTCATGCTGAGAGTTTATGATTCCCTTGAAGTGTTTAAGATCAAATCATACATATTGAATTGAGAAGTTATTACTTATGCTAGTACGAATCATGAGACGACTGGACATAGATCGTATCAGGGTATTACACTGTCTGAGCTAAAATACTTGGAAAAATTTGAGATTATGCGGTGGACTCTTAAGAATTGAGTCATAACTAAATAGCTGAATCTGAAGTATGATGCTTTGACTGAACTAAATTTGCAACTTACATGGATAGAATAGATTATCTCTTGTGATGGTCATACACTTAAGACTTTGGATAGTAGAACTCGGTGAAAAGGTGGAAAACAACCGTAACTTGTCTGCCTGACTATTAAACTGAATTGCACTGAAAACTTATACTTAACCATAGTATCTCTTCAACATTCTTTCTAAAGAAGTTCTAGTAGCATCAGAGAGAAAAGAATCTTGGGCATGTGTTACACAAGACATTCATCTAAGGAATCACAACAATGACACCACTCCATAGCATGGAATATAAATATATAACTCATAAACTAGGATAGACTTACCAGACCTTAGGCAGAGCAACTTGTTATTTTGAGGATTAGTACACTTCTCGAATACTCCCTTTACTATACTATTCCATTTAAATACCATACTCATTTGATTGAATCTTCCATATCTTTATCAAGATCACACCCTAAGCATAACGTGCCTTACCACTTCAATGAACAACAATGAACTCTTACAATGGATTCAATAGTGCATATTGCGTTCCTCCACTTAAATCCCAACATGTCATCGAAGCCTATCTTTATAACCACATATGAACTTCAAGACAAACACCCATAAAGACATACTTCACATATTATGTAAACCACTATCAATATAACTCCCTCGCGCTAGCCCAAGAACACACACACATCATTTTCAACTAACCATCACATGTACAAAAGACTTTGCCCTAAATCTTACTTCACATTTATGGCCTTATCTAAAACAAGAATTCAATGGTCTTCCATTGGCAAGGAACATTTACTCATCACCATTATCATAACATAAGGAGGAATCACTAAAATATTAGAACATAAGACCTTGAAGCATGGAAGGATATTATATGAGACTTGACACTTAATTGAGGCCTGAGGAACAACGAATCAACATCATAGATTCATTAAAGTGATCTAAGTTGAGGGCATACCTGGCAATAAGATGAATCTCACCAATTGTTTGGCGTGCAGCATGAGTTATGGAAATCGAGAACACTATAAAGAGTTAATACATGAGTCATGTGCTGCATGACCTCAACTTCGAGTTCATAACTTATGTAATATGATTCCGACTACTGAAATGAACTGGAACTCCTCATTTTGGAACTAGAAGAGTACATGATTCTCTATCATATGGATGAACATGAGCTATGATCATTGAACTGAAATGTAAGGTATGAGTTATGTATTAGGATAATAGAAAAATACAAAGATAGGAATGGGTTGAGCCTCACCTTCACTTCTGATGTTCTATATCATACTTGTATGACTACTAAAATCTGAGAGCCTGCCTTGGTCACTTGTTCAATCATGTCCCCCTTAGCTTTAAGCCATCATCTTAAGTTTGAGAGATCCTTTAGCAAACCCTAAACTAGACCACACTAACTGCACTCTGGGGTTTGTAATATGATAATACATGTAATTAAATAGAATGTAACTTGAATGACTACACTGGAAGTGGGAAAACATACTGCTAATACTACCTTATGAGAAACACTCTATCTTTCTATAGTCCCTCAATAGTCATTATATAATACTTGAATACTTACTAACTTTGAATCTTCATAAATATCGTTATAGTAGGAGTGCACACCCTCTAGTGCTTCAACTCTTATTTCTGCCGATTCAACCTTTACAAATTCAAACTTAGATTCTAAAACCTAACATAGATATCACCAAGCCTTTGATGAATCATATTACTTCTGAAATATCCTACCAATATCGTGACTCCAAACTCATATCTCTCTACTATGAGAATCAAGATCATATCAAAAGCCTCAACATTATCAATCAAAACTCCTTAACTTTGCTATTTAAAACATCATATACCATCTAACTAGTCTTTCTCCACCCAGCCACTCAATGGTACCACTAGCCATACACAATATGTGATAGCCTTAGAAAAATACCGCAACCTTATATCACCTTGGCATACTTCTACTTCATACATATAACATCATACTTCATTACGAATCAAATAAACTTATGTTCTTGCATGCACTGTTCAAGCCTATTAGATCACTTCTATAAAACTAGTATCATTAACCAAGAAATATTCACATCCACCTATATGGCCATCAACTGTTCAAACTTAATGTCTAGTGCTAAACATGATTTACAACCCAAGCTTACACATAATTCTTACTTGGAAACTATAAAATAAAACATCAAGAAACAATAGTACACTAGAACTCTGTAGCCTCAATAATCAATCATGACCTTACAGTTTTCCTTATTATAATTCATTAACACATACTATTTTAACACATCAAGCCTATAGTCTAGCATCAATAATCTATAGTCAATGAAGAATGCAAGATATTATACTAGTCCATCAAATTGGGATATTCTAACCAAATATCTCATTTTATTTAGATACAGCCCACAACCAAAGCACCTTCATTACATCATATTCTCACAAGTAGTACTAGTTTACAACTACCAAAGAAAAGAAGGGCAAGGGGGTAGAGTCACATAATAGACATAGTCTACCTTAATCTTATATTATAACCCCATACAATCTTACCTACTTATAAGGATTTGTCACATCATACTTACTTACCCAAGCATACATTTAGACAACCTTCAAATTTCACAAATAACCGTGTGTCTATAATTATAACTTACTAGCTAATCTAGCCATTTTAATACTTTGAGCAAACAATAACTCACCTTAGCTAATAACTCTTTTTCTACCTTCTACTAAACTAACACATAAGGACGTATCACTTTATTACCAACTCAGTCTCATGCCCAAAGATTCGGCTATACATACATTCAATAAATTTCCCTTACTACTTTTCTTGCTATTACGTCTCTAAACCCCCTGTTCCAACTAACACAATAATCAAAAAGTTGAACAAAAAGTTGTTAGTGAATCGAAATAGGCCTCACAAGGCCTTACTAGACTTTGATTTTGTGTTTTGAACAAGAAAATGAGAGGAATAACAAGGCAACTATTCTAGTGAATCCAAAGAGCCCCACACGGATTCACTAGACTCTTAGTTTCAACAACACAATGATAACAAGATTACAAGAGATTGAAAC
This sequence comes from Capsicum annuum, assembly GCF_002878395.1. NCBI lineage: Eukaryota > Viridiplantae > Streptophyta > Magnoliopsida > Solanales > Solanaceae > Capsicum > Capsicum annuum. Next base: position 149,412,748 of record NC_061121.1, on the reverse strand, counting down.
TTGAAACAAAATAATCAATGATCTAAGAATACATATCTTACTTTGTATAAATAAAAATCTAAGTCAAATACTTCCCTCATAGACTACCATATAATCCACACATGCTACTAGTACCATATTAGTTTATCACTAAAAAGGGGTAAATCATCCTCAAACATTAGTTATTCAACTAAAATATTTATTTACATGAAAGTCACCCTCACTCTGACTTCCAGCTTTGTGACTTCACATCACCAACTTCTTAGTCCAACATCACTACCACTAGTTCATGACACCAACACTTAACTTATACTACTAGTTGAGTGGAAATATAGTTCCAACAATCTGCTACACATCATCCCCCTACTAAGCATGACATCTACAACATAAATTTTTGAAAAGGACCAAATACACTTAATTTCGCAGGCTGAAAAGCATGATTTCATTAAGATCAAGGTTCACACTAGAATCAATACACTCTAAAGCACTAACAAACTCTTCTCAAGTCCTTGCACAATTTTAAAATCTTATATGATTCAATCAGAAAGAACCATATCATTTAGACTCTAACCTTCTTCACTTGAATTACCCTAATAATGAGACATATCTGAGAACATCAAAGTAAGAAAAGAATTAGGATGACTGTTACTTTCGTATGGGCGACACCATAGCATGAATTAGAATAAGAAAGAGGAATATTTTGACTCTATTACACAAACTAGAACATGAAAAAAGAGAGACATTCCTAAATGACTTTTAGCCTCCTGCTTGTAAGTGTGGTGCGTTACCCACCCATAAATAAGACTCTACCCGACTTAATTTCATAGACACTCTGGGACCATGAATCGTGCTCTGATACCAATTTTGTCACAATCCAAACTAAGGCCTGGCCGTGATGAACAACTCAAACCATGAAGGCCTAAACGTCCTACTCTATCTGGTAGTCAGGCACAATATTCATATAATATGTAAAGATGCGGAAATAAAATCTGATACAAAAATGTGGTCATACTCTAAATTTAGTTTAACAATAATGAATGAAATGTGAAATTAGCTAAACAATATCTAGAACAATCTGTGAAATCTCTACTACATGATCAAATCAAAGCTGTCTGAAAACTGGGACAAGGCCTCAGTAGACCAAAGCCATAATAAATTATAAATGACTGAAAACAACTAGGATTTCTGAATTATAGTTGGCTCACCAACTGAACTCTTTACTTCTGTTGGAAGAAATCAACTGCTTACAGGATCCTTAGATTGAGCCTCAGAACCTAGGAGGGTAGGAGGTCAATATAATTGTACTGGTATGCAGAGCAAATTAAAAATAAAAATTTATATTCAACAAATATGAGAGAAATTTAAAAATAGTTCATACGAAGAACTTCCAGTAGAGATTCTTGATCACCAGATCTGTAGACTAAGGATCAAAGAAGTTTCCTTGGTCAAAGTTCTTTGGCAGAACATTCAGTTGAGGGTGCCACTTAGGAAGTAGAAGCAGACATGCGAGCCAAGTATCCTCACTACTTTTCTGCAAACTGAGATTCAGTCTAAGGTAACAGTCTTTCTTAACTGATTTCTTTCCCAGTCTCAGTTTTAGCCATGTGATTATCTTCATGTTAATTCATGAATTCTTAGATTAGTTCAGTCGCTAATTATGTTTTAGATTTAGTCATATAGTTTAATTTTAGTGGTGCATACCAGTATATAGTCTCATTTCCTCAGCATCCTTAGCTTAACTAGTCTCATTCGAGGATGAATGTTCCCAAGGGGGAAATATTATAATACTATGTACTTTTCTTAATTTAGTTCATCTCCTAGTGTGTGAAGTGTTTAATCAGTGAAGAATGTTCATAGAGATCCACTAGATCCAAGTTGAACCAAGAACCTTAGATTCGTCCAAAGGTTGGTATTTTATTATACAAGGGTCAAGTTTGAAAGGGTATAACTATTTATGTATGTAGAATTTTCCAGCGTAAGACCTACCAAAATATAGATAATTGAGTCTGCTTTCCAACAATACCAATTTTTCCTAAATTCGATGCCCTAGTGAGATGTTATGGTACTTTTTGTGAGAAAAAGTAGCTCACCGCGATTATGCCACGTCAGGGTGACCCCCAAAATCATACTCATCTCTTTCTAGTAGCTCAATGTGATTGGCCAGTGTCGCGCCAGAAAATGCAACAGAAAAGTTATGGCATCACGTTGGAGTGTAAATTCACACTTATCCATTTCTAGTGATGCAACGCGATAGCACCACATCACGGTGGAGTGCAAATTGTCACTCATCCATTTCTAGTGATGCAATGAAATAGCACCGCATTATGGAGGAATTCAAATTTGTACTCGTCCATTTTCTAGTGACACAACACGTTAGCACCACATCGCGCCAAGGCATAAAATCGGGATTCCAGATGCGAGTTTATGTTTCAGAAGGAATTTAAGTCAATCACTCTCGCCCTAATTCATGAAAACAGAGGATTTAACCCTATTCTAAGCATATTATGATCCTTATTCACCAATTTTCTCTCTAAGAAAACCTTAGAACTTCAACTTTATGTCCAAGAAATCTAAAGTTTCACCATTTCTTTTTGAAGATAATCAAGAATTCAAGTTTCTGGGTTTAAGAACTTCAAGAAGAAGCTTCAAGAACATCGTTAGCAATTCAAAGTTCAAGATTTTGCATACAAACAGTCAAATAAGGTATGTGGGGTTATGAACAAGGATACTCCTTTCACCTTTATGCCTAAAACAATTCTTTAAAGTTGAATTTACATGATTTGCAATTTAGGGTTCATACCCAATTATTATTATTTGAAGATTATTATGTTATAAGTGATTTAAATATTGAATCGCATCTCTATTTTGTATGTTTATGCGTGTGACGTGATTACATATACATTGAGAATTGAATTTTACTATTTTCACCAGAATTATTACAAAATTTAAAGATTTTGATTATTGCGCATAACTTGGTGTTAATTCCACACGAGTTTAAAGCATGGTTATTAAGCCGTAGTCTGAGTATTTATATTTTAAGAAAATAAGGCTTTTAAGCACCTATGACTAGTTCATATTTAGATTTTGAGAAAAGATTTGATCTTTTGATCTCAGCTAAGATATGAATCCAATTCCCAGTTTTGAGTACAATTTAAAGAAAACTGATACACAATTGATTTTCATTATAAACCCTTATGCAAGCTTTAAAGTCGATATCCTATAGGATGAACATAGAAATGAAAGGGAGTAGTATTTAGCACTGAGTTGGGTATGTCCACATACCCCAGAATTATGAGCCAATGTAGGTACAGGTTCAGATTATTCCCATTTATATGGATGATAGATACAAATTGTGATCACTTATCTCAGGTTATACTCCTTGGCAAAAGTATTACACCTCTCCTAATGTGAGGTTTTCCCTTAAGGAAACTAGATGGTTGACACTATGATAGCTGGCATAGTATATGTCGGTTAGAAGAACCTCCCTAAAACCTAAGTCCTAAAACATAATAACAGAACAACTTTTAGAAACTAAGTGTAAAGACTCACAAATTTACTCAGATATAGTCCTACTTAATACATTATTTACAGAATTTCAGCTTTTGGTTTTCATATGATAAAAGTGAGTCCTTCCTACACTTAGTATGCATGATTTGAAAACAGATATCAAGTACAGATTTAGAACTAAGTGTGATGGCTCACAGTTTTCATATAGTATGTTTTATCATTCAAGATTTATGACATCAACTTTCAGTTACTCATGCCAATGTGAGCGATTTATACTTAACATGCATTTTTATGAGAAATATATACATTTTGTCACTTTTTTACTTATGCATTCACCTCCATATGCTTAGTACATTCCAAAAGTACTGATCCACATATACCTCTATGTGCTACATTGTTTAATAATGTAGGTTCAGGTGCTCAGTTCTAGCAGGTTGATTGACTGAGAGCATTTCTATCTACATCCCTATAGTCGGTGAGTCCTCATAGTTCGGGGACCTAATCATTAAGATTTTCAGTTTATTAAAGTAGATAGTTCAGTTGTTTTCAGTTTATTCCAAGTCAGCTGGGGGTCTGTCCTAGTGACTCTCTAGTTATTAGTAGTAGAGGCTTGTTAGGCTACTAGCTACAATTCAGATTTTAAGTGTTGGTTGTCTAGACTTTTAAGTCATACTTTTAGACATTATGTTCAGTTAATTCCAGAATCAGTTCAGACAACATACAATAATTTAGTATGGTTCAACATGTTTAGATTCCTTTATTATGAGTTTCAGATATAGCAGAAGTCTTACAGGGTTAGATTGAGACTACTCGTAGTCTTGAGTACCATGTGATGTCTTGGTACCCATTTTTGAGGTGTTACAACATAAGATGAACCATAGTCTTTCCCTTAGTGTAGTACTCTACTAATATCAGAATTTTACAAATCAAGAACAAATAGGACTTAAATGATTGTAATATAGGCAAAGAGATGGTTAGGAACTATTTTGGTCAATAATATTGTCACGATCCAAACAAGATCCTAGCCATGACAGGTATCTCAAGTCCAACAAGGACCGAAGACCACCCCAAATACCCAAACAAGCGACCATACCTGACACCCCTTGTTGGAAGAATTTCAAACATATGACAAGATAAGAGAATATCAAATTAAAGACATTATACTAAGTTTATATCCAAAATCAACCATCCACAACCAAATGACCAACCAATACCAATACCAATATCAATACCGATACCGACACCGCCTATGCCCATAATAGTCTGATAAAACCTTTAATTAATGCCAAAGAATATCTAGTCAGGACATGCCCTGACCATAGCCAAACCAAAACCAAAAGGAATAATAAAAACATAAATTAATCCATAACATGAATTGGGGTATTTCGGAGTAGGGAAGCTCACCACTTCAATCTGACTTAAAAGCTATCCCTGAATCACCACGTCACTAAGAAGGAGGAGTCGGAGTATGGGCTAGTTCCTACATTGCCCCGGGAGACAACGTTGAAAGATGGTTAGCGGGTTGAAAGCTAGCATGTAACTCAAGATAAGGATAAAGTAATGTCATGAATCCAAACCAAGTCAAACCAATGCACATAACCATTTTCAAATACATATATGCATATATACCATGCGGGACAGGCAACAAGGTTTATCATGAATTTTTAAAAATTTAACCTGGATTGTGTAGGTTTAGCGTCATAAGTCCAACCACGAGCTATATGGGTCCAGTATTACCCTTTTAGGGGCCCCAGAATATGATAGTCACATGAACCGGAGATATCATAGATGGTCGAGAATTCCTTTATACCCTTTGCCCTCCATGATACATATATACGTGTATAAGCTTGGGGGATTCCCTGGTACCCCATAAGCACATGGTCATCAAGACCAACCCTCATGTCAGGAAACATGAGTTCCAGTGTCAGTTCTTTTGATTCACACCTTCATATCTATCTATCATAAACCCCATTATTTCCCAATTAAGAACATTTAATACATAAGCTAACCACTAATTTCATGAGTCAATTATTATGGCATTATTAAGTTGTATCATTATACAGACTATAGCTTGCAAGCAATGTCATTAAGCCAGGTCTTAGGGGATTCCTATGTACCCTGCAGACTCTATCATTGAGATCACTTGGGGGATTCCCATGTACCCCTTAAGGTTTTCAAAACCATCCTTAACTGTTTAACCATTTATATCATGTATTATTTTCAAGAAACAAGCCAGGTCATGTGATAAGGTATAAACCAAAAATCAATTATGTACATAGGTTGAGTTTATTACCAATTTCCATACCAAAACAATCAATTTAGGTATTCTATTGTACCTCTATTTCCATCCACCATTCCCACGCACCCCAATACATTTACTAACCATCGATTGAAACACAATAGTTTCTTAGATAACATGGAAAAATCATTTAAACAATTTATATTAAAAGACATTACCATTTTCTGACATAGTCTGCCTTGGTACCTCAAGATACCATCACCACTAATCTAAAAAGACATTACCCTTTTCTGACCTACATCTCTCTTAATATTCATAAAGTCAGGATCCAATATCCGTTTCACCTTTATTTCAGTACCAAGAGATAACTGTTCTATATTTTGCATAAATACACCACCATTCTAACAGTCCAAGAAGCCAACTCTAAGGTTAGACAAATGATAAATATCTTTCACCAATTCTCAATTATTCTCATCTACATAAGCTAGAATTCCCATGGATAACCAACTAAGAGCATAAACAACCACATTAGCTATACCTGGGTGCTTGTGAAAGCTCATGTCATAATCCTTGAGCAGCTCAAGCCGTCTTCTCTGCCTGAGATTAAGCTCTTTTTGGGTGAAAACATATTGTAGGCTCTTATGATATGAAAAGATATCCACTTAGACTCCATACAAATAGTGATGCTAGATCTTTAACACAAACACCATAAACAACAACTCCAGGTCATAAGTCGGGTAATTCTTCTCATGCATCTTAAATCGTCTAGAGGCATAAGCTATCACCTTTCCATGCTACATCAAAATACAATCAAGATCTACACGGGATGCATCTCAATAAACCACGAATTCATCATTACCCTCGGGCAAGGTCAAAACAAGAGTTGAAGTCAACTTATCGTTTAGCTCCTAAAAACTACCCTCATAAGCATCAGACCATAAGAAATTTACCTTTTTATGGGTCAACAAAGTCAACAGGAAAGCTATAGTCAAGAAACTTTCCACAAACCTCCTATAGTAACCAGCTAAACCCAAGAAGCTCTGAATATCAATTGTAGTCATGGGCATAGGCTACTTCTTAACCACTACAACTTTCTATGGGTCCACCATAATCCATTAACTAAAAATTACATGACCTAGAAAAGTAACAACGTTTAACCAGAATTCATATTTCAAAAATTTGGCACACAATTCCTAATCTTGTAGGGTCTACAACATAATACGGAGGTGATAAGCATGATCCGCCTCAGTCTTAGAGTACACCAGAATATCATCTATTTTAAAATATTGAACAAATTCAGAAACTGATGGAAGACCCTATTTATCAAGTCCACCAATTCTGTCGGGACATTAGTAAAACCAAAAGACATGACTAAGAACTCATAATGACCATACTGAGTTTGGAAGAAAGTATTAGGAATATCCACTTTCCTAATTTTTAACTGATTATACCTCGACCAAAGATTGATCTTAGAGAAAAACTTAGCACCTTAAAGTTGATCAAACAAATCATCTATCCTTAAAAGAGGGTAATTATTCTTTACCATCACCTTCTTCAATTGCTGGTAATCAATAAACATCCAAAGCGAACCATCTTTCTTGTGCACGAACAAAATAGGCACACCCCATGGAGACACACTAGGATGGATAAAACCCTTGTAGAGGAGGTCTTTCGAATGCTCCTTAAGCTCCTTCAAATCATCCAGAGCCATCCTATAAGTAGGATAGAGATAGGACGAGTGTCTAGAACACGATAAGTCCCAAAATCAATCTCCCTATTAGAAGGGACACCAGGAAGGTCATCAGGGAAGACCTCAAGAAATTCATTCAGCATTGGATGAAATATAAAGAAGGACTATCCAAGTTAAAACTTTTAACCTAGACCAAATGATAATGACACCCCTTGGAGATTAATCTTCGGGTGCTAAGATGTGATATAAACCTTTCCTTAGGCACTAAGGAACCCCTTTCCTTCTTAATTACTAACTTATTAGGGAATTAAAAGGTGACCTTATGGGTCTGACAGTTTATAGAAGCATAGCACGAGTGCAACCAATCCATCCTTAATATGACGTAAAAATCAACTATGTCTAACTTTACTAGATCCACTAAAGTATCTCTCCTACCCACAGATACCACATAACCCCTATAGACACTTCTAGCTATAATAGAGTCCCCCATCAGGGTAAAAACCCAAAAAAGGGCTCCAAAATACACTTGGGATCAAAACTATAATGCACAACAATAAATAGGGTAACATAAGAAAGAGTGGACCCAAATCAAGTAAACAGTACATATCATGGGAAAAGATTTTCAACATACCAATAATGACATCAGGTGATTCCTCATACTCTTAGCGGGTAGTGAGAGCATATAGATGGTTCCTACCAGTGACTTAACGAGATGGGTCACTCTTTGGTATCGGAGCTAATGGAGAGGCAACATGAACCTTGTTTTCCCTAGAAGCAACATTACCCAAGGGATATTTTCTAAATATATGCCCTAGCTGACTATACTTAAAGAACTTGTCCCTTCCCTCATCAGAAAAACCCTAATGCAACCGATCACAAAATTTATAGAAAGGACATGATGGAGCTGATTGGGCCCCACTAGCTTGAGAATTGGCATCCTGTTCCCTAGAACTGTTGCCACCCTAAAAATGCCTGTGACCAGACGACTTTAGGTGACGTCGAGTAGGACCCTGAATTGCCCACTTTTTCTAGGACCACTTTCCACTATGCCTGCTACTCTGCAACTGACCTCCACCCTGATTAGAAAATCTAAACTTCTTACTCTACCTCTCGTCTATTTCTGCCTATTTTTACTTTTCTTCCTCAACCTATTGCATGTACACAACTGCCCAAGAAATGTCCATTTTCTTATTTAACAAGTCAACCTTACTCTCTAAATCAAGTCTCGGGATAACTTAAAAGTGAACTTTCTCCTTCTAGCCTCATGCTAGACACTAACTCTGGAGCATATTAAGATAACTAGTGGAACTTTATGGCATACTCCTTAATTGATATCTTTCCTTTCTTCAGGTTAATAAATTCTTCCACCTTCACCTCTCTCAGCTCTTAAAGAATGAAATGGTCCAAAAAGGCACTAGAGAAATCATTCCATAGTGCAGGGTTAACATCATCTCCACTAGACTACTCCCATTTCTCATACAACTAATACGTAACATTTTTCAACTAGTAGGTAGCTAACTCTACGTCCTCCATGTAAAAACATACAAAACTCAGAAGATCTTCTTTATCTCATCAATAAAACCTTAAAGATCCATGTCAACATCAACATCAGGGAACATAGGAGGGATCAACCTCATAAACTAGCCAACCCTTATGGCCTTAGAAGATGGAGTAATAGAAGTACCATGCTCAGTCTGAGAAGCTACCAAATGAGCAAACATATGAATAGACTAACAAAATTCAGCATTCGTCACATTAGACTGGGGAGCTCGAGAAGGACTAAAAGGGACCAATGGAACTCCTGAAGGGCAATAAAGAACTGTAACCCTAGAGCAGGTCCATACCCCATAAATAGGGCGTGTTATATCAACATTTTCCTCAAGTGGGACAAAAGAGTTTTCATGAGTTTCAGATTGTCTAGGAGGTATGATCTGAAAAGTGAATATACAGGAATTATAGAAGATTTTAGGACCTTAGGCTTTACAGCTTGAAAATAGAACACAAGAAAAAGAAATATTCCTAAATGCCTCGTAACCTCTCCCTTATGAGTATGGCGTGCTACACACCCTTAAAATAGACTCTACTTGACATAACTTTGTGGACACCTAGCTGACCATAAACCTAGCGCTTTGATACCATCTTATCATGACCCAAACAAGGACCATGTCATGATGGGTATCTTAAGTCCAACAAGGACCTGAGATGACCCTAAATACCCCAACCACCAACTATACCTAACACCTCTTGTTAGATGAATTCTGGACATATAACAAGATAAGAGAATATCAAATTAAAGACATTATACTAAGTTTATATATAAAACCAACCATCTATAACCAAATGACCAACTAATACCAATTCCAATACCAATACTAATACCGACGTCGATATCGACAGCTCCCGTACCTATAGTAGTCTGACAAATCCTCTAATTAAAACAAAAAAATATACAGTCAGAACATGCCACTGACCATATCATAACCAAAACCAAAAGGAATAATAAAGACAAAGAAATCCATAGCATAAAATAGGTTCTTTCTGATTAGGAAAGCTCACCACTCCAGCCTAACACAAATGTTATCCCCGAATCACCAAGTCACTAAGAAAAAAAAGTAGGAGTACGACCAGTTCCTGTATCGCATTGGGATACAAAGTTTGAAGACGGTTAGCGGGGTGAATGCTAGCATGTAAATCAGGTATAAGGATAAAGTAATGTCATCAATACAAAACCAAGTTAAACGAATGCACATAACTATTTGCAAATACATATATACATATATACCTTGCCATCCAGGGACCAAGATTTAGCATGAACTTTAAAACATTTATCTTAGATTATGTAGCTTTACCGTCATAAGTCCACACAAGGGCTATATGGGTCTAGTGTTACCCCCTGAACGAGCCCCAGTACATATTAGATGCATGAACAGGAGATATCATAGATGGTTAGGGATTCCCTTATACCCTTCTCCCTTCATGATACATATATATGTGTATAGTCTTGGGGCATTCCATTGGACCCTACAAGCACATGGTCATTAAGACCAACCCTCATGTAAGCAAACATGTGTTCCCAATGTCTGTCCTTTGGACTCACACCTTCACAGCTAGCTATCTCAACCCCTATTATTGTCTAATTAAAATTTTTAACACATAACCAAACCATCAATTCTAGGAGTTGGTTATTAAGGAAGGGATTATTAAGTGGCATCGTCATACTGATTATAGCTTACAAGCAATGTCTTTATGCTAGATCCTGGGGGATTCTTATGTACCCTGCAGACACAATTATTAAGATCACTCGGGTGATTCCTATGTACGCCTTAAGGTTTTCAAAACTAGCCTTAACCATTCAACCATTTATATTATATATTAGTTTCATGAAACAAGCTAAGCCATGTGATAAAGTATAAACCAAAAAACAACTATGCACATCGGTTGAGTTTATTACCAATTTCTATACCAAAACAATCAATTTGGGGATTCCATTATACCCTTATTTCCATCCACCATTCCCATGCACCCTATTCCATTTATCTACCATTGATTTAAACACAATAGTTTCATAGATAACATGGAAGAATCATTTAAATAATTTATATTAAAAACCCTCAATCCATAGTTCAAATCCCAACAATAATAATCCATGAATAATAAATCAGATCACATGATTTTACAAAACTGACAAAGAGGGAAGAGTAACATGCCTTAAACACCAAGAAGTATGGAGAGAAATTACCCTTGAAACCCCTAAATAATATGCTTGATGAAAACCCAGAGTGGTCTTAACCTTGAGGATTTGGGTGTGTTTTTTCAGAGGTTATAGTATGTGTTTTTGATATCTGATGATGCCCTAAGGAAGTTATAATACATGGGTTTTATGTTGGGAAAGAGGGGAAATATCTAGAATGCCCTCAACTTAAATGTTTGAAAAAGCTACCTTTTTTATTAGTCAACCCCTTGACTCATACCCACACCTTATTACTCGTGACCATGAGTCGTAACCAAGACAATTACGAGGACCCCCATACACTACCCATCTTAAGACTCCATGAACTAACTCTCAATGAGATCTTACGACTCCTAACGTCTAGTTGTGACCAATATAGAACCCAAATAATTTGAACCCTAGACACCCTACGATTTGAACTTAATTCTCATAACATATCCTTATGGCTCATAGTAAGCCACTCGTACCTAGAGCAGAACCAAGCCACAAACTTATTAGTTTGGTTACGACTCATGCCATTAGTCATCAAGACAACGTCGATTCTAAGAGTCCAGTCATAACCAAGGTAGTGAGCCCAAAGCCCAAGAATTTTCAAGGGCCAAAAATCTGAGGCATTAATAATAGTCACTATCTTCCCTAAGTACTTTAATATATCACATTATATGTTGAACACTTTTCTAAACAACTAAAGTTTCACCACCTCTACCTTCATACTTTCTCTTATTTTATACTATCTCCTTAAGCTAGTTCACATAGAGTAAGGAGGGACTAATCTCTATCAAAACATGACTCAATATTGATTAATTTCTATCTTTTTCATTACTATACTCCCAACCATAACACATAAAATTTTCCAACACCAATAGCTACTACTTTAGGGATTCACTTTCACTTTTTTCTTCTCAACTTTTACACTTCTTAACCACATAATTTCTCAAGTACAATGCTTAGGAGCTTTGGATCAAATTATGGTCGATTAAAGAAAAGGGAATAGGCTACGAATAAGGCTACCAATGAATAGGCTAAAGGCTCAATGGGGCTAACTAATATTATGTATTAAGGGTAGGTAAAAAGATTATAAAACATGGTTATCAAGGAAATGTCTATATCATCTCCTAAACCTAACACTCTTTATTTTGCTTTGCACACACACTAGGCAAGTTATAGTCATCAAAATGCAACAAGGAATATACAAGAAATCTCACATCATACATAGAATATGCTCAACTCAAACAGGATCATCTTAGATTCCAAGACAAGCAATAACATGAATTCTGAATTATGCCAACATCATATAAGAGACATAAACATGAGCCTAGGAGTCTTGAAAGTAGTCATTAACCATATTCAAAATGCCTTTTACATTCAAAATCCTTTTGAATCATATAATTTTACTAGAAAGAACATCCAACTTATTCCAAACACTAAAAATTTAAAAATTTACTCCTAAAAATAAAAAAGAAATAATGGTTCAAAGGATGCCTCTTTGGAAAAGAAAAACCAAGGGGTGGGTGAAGTGCACACCTACTAGACTGTCACAAATAACTAAAACTAAAAAAAAAACAAAGATAAAATTATTTTGTAATTTTTTCAAATTTAGTCAAAAACTAGAAAATAATAACTGAAAGCAAATCATATAGAAACTCTTCACCCGAAACCATGGGAAAATTCCCCACCCAAAACTTAAAAAAATTACTTAGTACCCTAATTATACTCAAAAGTAGAGATAGAAATACTCGTCATAGCCTTTAGGCCTAACTAGTAGCCTCTTTAAATATCAATGAGGTCGGGTGGACCCCAAACCTAATATTTGCCATGCTTCTTAGCTTGGGTCTTTGGTGCTCATACATCCTTTCAACTTATGACTCAACAAAAATAAAAAATACATAAAATAAAAACTAAAATACAAAAATAAAATACCTATGTTAACTTAGGTTGCTAATAACGCTCAACTTTCATAGGATAAAATGGGTAAGACGGTCGTTACCAAAATCCAAACTTATATAGAAAAGAAGTCCTCAAGGAGTGAAAGATAGAGTTTGATCTTATAGGTAATTAAGTCCAAGTACGATAATACCCGAAGTGTTAGTAAACAAAATGACATAATTTAAAATGGGGTGGGGGGTTTTGGTTAAGGGAGGATGTGTCAGTAGTAACTTTATTCCATAAACTAAGCAACAAATTTTACTTAAACTTTGATATTTTCAAAATCTTGGGATTATGTCTACCTAAGGGCAACTTAGGTATGGGTGTGTGAGATTTGATGCATATGTTAGTAAGTTACTAATGTGGTAGGATAGGTCTAGAACCCTTGAGACTAATTTCTCAATAAATTCTCAAAAATTTCACTTGTTCACTCTTTCGGATACCTAACAAGTGTGACAATTATATTCACCCACTACCTTAATTTGGGCATCCCTATTTCTAGGATGATACCTAAGGTATAGTCAACTACAAAATCATCCTTATGTATAAGATAGAGAAAATATGTAAGCAAAACCAAAAAATTATATACTATTGCCTTGGTTCCCACATCCCTCTTTCAAGGATGATGAGGATTCCTAAAGTTCACCCAAACCCCTCTTACACGAATGGTTTGGTCTTTCAATAGCATGGGTTTGCACCCATTAAACCATGATGGGTATTTGGGGCTTTCACACACATATCCCAACCAATGTAATCAAGAAATAGCAGAACCCATTATAATCTAACTAGCTTGTACACAAACACATCACAACCCACAACTTTTTTGCACCTTAGTTCAACATAATCCCGACTAAGAGATTTAGATACTCATGAAGAAAAGAAAGAAACATATACCAAATGGGTTGTTCAAGGAATCCATTATTCACAAATATCAAAATTCAAATCTCCAAATCAAATTACAATTTTGGCCCAATTTAGGGTTTCAATTTCAAATTCAAAGTATTGCTAGTTTCTGGTATCCCCCAAAGAAGAAAGGGTTTTAGCCTACATAAGTATTTAGATTCGGCTAAGTGAAATGACCAAATTGCCCTGGGAAAAATTCTTACTTAGCCATGATCGCAAAAGATCATCCACGGTCGTGGCTACCGCAAGCACGATGAGGACTTCACAGTTGCAGCCTTTTGACCTTCTTGACTGATCGTGATCATGACCCATAGATTCTGATCGTGGGAACTGAGGCTTGTGACTGATCCAGGTCTTTCAGCTGCACTTCTTTCCCTTCTTTGGTCCATTTAAGATCAAGTCCATATCTTTTATTCTCCTAGCTTATATGGATGCAAAATATGGAAATTAGTACATTTAATCACCACTTTGTCTCACTTATATCTTCAAATCATTATAGTGTGTGAATTATCAAGTTTAAATAAATGGTCAAATCACCATTTATCAGCACCCCAACTTAAAACTTTGCTTGTCCTCAAGCTGTAACACCCCAATTTTCTGAACTAGAATGATACATGGTGCTCATGACCTCGAAGGATCACAAGCTAACCCACGACTGATATCTGTACCTGTACACTGCATAATATATCATAAAATGCAGAAACCTAAACATGAAAGGTTATAAGGTTCGAACTAAATAAACGTCTGATAACAAAATGTTTGAAAAATGTATAATAATACCAAAACAAGTCATAAATACTAAAAATAATGAGATATGAATATCTAATATGACATCTAGTTTAAAAGCCTCTAACTAAATTGAATAAGGAGTTGAAGGCACATGTCTCCAACTAAATCCATCTAGTAACTAAATAGTAAATATAGCAATAATTATATCTTCCTTTAATGAGAAGGACTCACTGCAAATTTTGAATACTGGAATGCTATTGCTGATCTGCCGCTCGTGCCTCTGAACCTATGGTGTAACATAAGAGAAAACACCATAGCACAAATGCGTCAGTACGTCTGAATGTACTGAGTATATGAGTGAGGTAGGCTAAATACAAAGGGTTTTATGCATGAACAATGCTAACTAATATGAACGTGAAAATACATATATGCATAAAAACTATAATTTAACTCATGATGATGCTGACTATTGAGTCTTAATGCTGACGACATGACTTTACTGTTACTAAGGTACTGAATAGATTATTGACTATTTTTGACAGTTCAAATTATGAAGAACTGGTTTAAATGACTGTGTCTAACAATCCTGAAACTTAATATTGGTAACATTTCCTATGACAACTGATATAGCTAATATAAATATAATGATCGGACTAATCAATATAACCGATACTGAGCGACTGTATCTGACAGTCTATGTTTTGATGGAACTATCTGAGTTCTATTCTACTTAGAGTAACTAAAACTGAGATCAGTCCTATCTAGCGGGTGTTCATGAGTATACTAATAATAAGGATGATTTGACTTAGTCTTAGATCTGTCCTATCTAGCGAGTGATCTTTAAATCTAATAAATATGATACTGATTAATCATAGTTGAGATTAGTCCTAGCTAATGGGTGATATTCAAGTCTATTTACAATCATAAGCATTGACTGTATACAACAGTATGAAATCTGTACTACTAAGCTGAGTTGACAATGTATGAAAGCCCTAATTCTATAACTAAAACTGTGGTATGTGTTCATCTAACCGACATGCCTCAAGCTAAGCTAGCTGGGGTCTAATCTTTTCCCTAACTGGAAGGGTGTCAGTACCACACCACCAGTAAAGACCTCTTTTGTGGAGTCAGTTCTAATCTAGCCGGTGACTCATGGGATCAGTCCTATATATATAAATGTGCTAACGGGTGACCCCTGAGTATATCAGTTCTATCTAATGGGTGACATCTCGTATCTATGCTGGCAACGTAGTTCTAGAACTTAGGGATTACGTCTAAGGATTTTAGTCCTAATCTAGCGGGTGAGTCCCCATCCCTAAGCTTACTCGGTGCTGCATCCTACTCTCATCTAAAAGACACTAAACAGAATAAGTGGGCTAAACTAAATAACTTAACTGAACTGATACTGATTAGCTGAACTGAAAATAGTAGTATTTTTTAGCTGAGCTAAAACTGAGTTTACTGGATTCTGATGACGAATGGAATATAATGAGTTCTGAGGACTGATTAAGAGTACTAAAGTTACTAAGATTTACTGTGATTACTGAGGTTACTGAGCACTGAGATTATTAAGAATACTGAACTATTGAGATTACTGAGTTTTCCTAAGTCACATGACTGACTGATTTTTATAGATTATGGCTTGACTGAGAGTATCATGAAAACATGACATAGCTCTAGGCACACAACTATATTTTTCGAGTACAAGTACCCCCAGGACTCGATAGAAGGAAACTGACACACATGACTGACTTGATCATAAGAGTAGAGCCTATAATCCATAATATCATAAATAAGGGATTTCATACTAAGCATGGTTCTCAACAATCTATTTCATGGAAGAGAATTTCATACAACATATATATACTTGCATAGCTTTCAATATCATGCTCATTACATATTACAACCACAATCCATAATATCATAACTTGGGAAATTTCATGAAGTACATGGGTATTTTACATCTTATACATGAGTGGGTTTTGCAAGTAAGTATAGCATAATTCAATAAGACTAGTTCATGAGTAATCCAACAGTGTTCATAAGACACAATATCAACATGGATGACATTGAATCATAGAGGCCTATAATGAATCCTTCCCTTAGTCACAATTTAGCTATAATGCTTGATTTCTAGTGTCTTAGGTATTTTATCAAACACCTTACATGAACAACTTAGGCATAGGTGTAAATCATATAATTACTCATCATAAATAATCAAACTTACATTTTTTCAACTATTATGATGTCATAGATTCATAATAACACATAAAGATTCTATCTTGGCATCATTCAACACATGAACATGATCAACAATCCATTCATAACAAGAAAACCATAATATATAGTTTTAGAAAAGGGTTCTTCAACTTCATGGACGAAAGGAGTCCATGAATGATCACACGCATACCTTAGAACCTTGATATTTGCTAGAGAGTTTTTGGAGTGGGAAACTTAATTCTTGATTATCTTGGAAAAAGGCTTGAATTTTGTTTTTGGGAGATGAGTTTGATGGAAACCCTAATCTTGTGGTTGAGAGTGTAAGAGAAGATTTTTGAGAAGCTTAACTGAAGAAAAATAGGAAAAATTATGCCTCTTTAGGGTTATAAGTCGTGGAAGGTGAAGGAAATGACAAAAATACCTTGCAAAAATGCCCTTGAATTGCTGGAAAAATATACTTGACGCCATCCGTAACAGGTCGTCAGGTCCGTGATAGGCCGTCACAAATGATCATCACAAAAGGGGTCCAAATTCTTGATTTTATGTCCAGGGCTGATGACGTTGTCAGAAATATCGTCAGAATGTGACGTCGTCGTCAAAAAGGTCATCAGAAACGTGATAGCCCGTTTTCCAGCTTGACATGCTGGAATAAAATGGGGATAACTCTTTGCTCCGTTATCGGATTTAAGCAAAATTGGAATCGTTGGAAAGATAATTTTAAGAGATTTAATTTGATATATATTAAACTACCCAGTTCATCATATACAACGAGTTATGCTCGATTGAAGTTGACCCAAGTTTTGATGCTCACTAAAACTTGAATGA
Organism: Capsicum annuum; assembly: GCF_002878395.1. Classification (NCBI taxonomy): domain Eukaryota; kingdom Viridiplantae; phylum Streptophyta; class Magnoliopsida; order Solanales; family Solanaceae; genus Capsicum; species Capsicum annuum. Next base: position 149,395,000 of record NC_061121.1, on the reverse strand, counting down.
TAGGAAAGCTTTGAACTTGTACTTGAGTTAGGAGACCTCTATGATCTAAATTCATGCTCAAATAGATTCCACACTACATAATTGATTAACACACTAAATTTATATAGGATTTGAGGCTTTTGAAACATCCATGCATAGGAATGATGGATTTTTATTCTAGTCCAAAATGTGGGGTATTACACAAGCAACACTACTTCTCACTATGAGACAAATGCACATGTATTCCCAAATTCTATTACGTAATGATAACAAGGATTTCAAATTGATAAATACCATAATTTGGCTTCTTCAAACACAAGCAAAACTATTTTTGCAACACCCCTCGACAAAAAATATGATTTTTCAAGGATGCAATAGACTTTTAAGAGAAACTATACAATAATTAGTAATACTCTAAACTTGACTCATCTTTGTCCCCAACTACATTATACTCATTTTTATCCCATTTTTTGAGAGATAACAAAATTACCCATCTCGACTTATTTATATGCCTCCTCAAAAGAAAAATAATTTCACACACCAAGTCAAAAATTATGCAGTAAGGAATTTAAGTATAAAAGACTCTCTCTCTGAAGAATTATCGATGCTAACAAGTACCATGCCATCGGCTTGCCCCTATTTTCAATTGCCACAACAATGAAAATACTTGGTTGGAAACCACGAAGGACCTTTTGAGGTTGTAACATAGGTTTGGGGTAGGGTAGGATATTAATTAAGGACAGCAAGCCATACCTTCCTTGAACATCTACATCACTCTCTCTAATTTTTGGTCATGGGCCACTTCTTCTCTTTTCACTCTTTACATATGTTCCTAATTTTTATTTTCCAGGTTCACCCATTTTTTTCTTTTTCTTGCACCTTTGTGTTTTTCATTCCTTTGTTGGATCCCTTCCTTTTATCATTCATTGTTTCTCAATATTTAAGCTCATAGGCACTCACTTACAACTTCGTGGCCCAAAGTTACCTCTTTTCATGTTATCACCACCCCCAACTTAGGCTTTTAGCTTCAAGTTGCAATTTTAAGTCCATGGAAAGTAGGGTTCAAAAGATAGATAAAGATTAAAAGGCTTATGGCTTACAACGTGTTTACCAGATAAATGTCTAAAGGATCAAAGTGGGTTACTAGGGATAACATCTATGCAATGATAGGCTTTTTAGGCTATAGTTGACTTCTAATGTCAGAAAGAGGGCCTAAGATCATCTCCCCAACCAAGTACAATCAAAATTAGCCTTGGCAGTATAATGGGGAAAGTTCTAGATGGTACAAGTACGCATGAGATTTAAACATATAAGCCCACCACACACGGCATGCAAAATTCAACAAGGAGGCTCAATTTCCCCTTCCACTAAAGACAAAAAATGGAGTATTTACCAATTTTCACAAGCCAAAATTTTTGAAGTCACAAAAGAGAAAAAAGAATTATTACAAGGTTGCAGACGTCCATGCCCTTCATTTTTGAGAAAAATTGAATGGAAGGGGTGTTTACTTTACATTTCCACCACGAAAAATTTGCTAATTATGGAACCAACCCAAGCCTTAGTATCATATTGTGGTTCTCGTATCTGCCAACTAACCATATGGCTACTCAATTTTCCCCATATGTATAAATACGATCCCAAAATCTAAAATACTACACGTACTTAAACTTTCCTTGCATTTGTGACCTTGATCCATGGGTACTAAGACTTCCCCTGCATCCATGGCTAAAAACCCCAACATGTTGCTTTTTCCTTAAGAATGTCATCACTTAGTTTATCATAAGAAAAAGCTCGTTCATTGAAATAAATAAATAAAATAAAGATAATGTAAAAATGAAAGCATAAAGTAATTAATCCATGCAAATGTGGGAACTATCAGAGTGCCTGAATATTACAAACAAAATAAAATAAGAATAATCTAAAAGAACAGCAAAACATACAGAGATATTGATAATACAGGCCCAAATCAAATAAATGCAGAGATAGGCCCCCCAATTAAAAAGGTGCCAGTGTCCTTACTACATAAATAATCAACGATAAAGAGATATAAGGGTCCTCCCTGAAACAACATCAATAGCTACTATTTCTCTCTGACTCTGCATCATCATCAGTCTCCTCAGGACCAGACCACTCAGCTGGAGCCTCATTATCACTCTCCACTCAGGAGGAAGAAAGTCAATATCAGGGTTTTAGGACCATCTATAGGTCCTTTACCGCTTTCAACATCTTATTAAAGAACTTATCTCTCTTCTTCTCCCTTATGACCATTTGTTCATATGCAACACATAGATCATGATGTGACTTTGCCAAGAATGAGTAGGATTTCTCAAGCCTAGCAATAATAGATCCCTGCTTTTTTTAGTCCTCCCTATGCTTCTCATAATTGGACCGTTACACATATAAATGATAAGTGTTGGAGGGCTCTCCTTGTTCCAGGGGTAAACTTGACACAAGCTCTTCGATGGTCATAATATCAACTTCAATATCCTCAAGAGGCCCGGTGGTGGATGGCCTATAATACTCAGGTTCCTCACATGTTGACTTCTCCAAGTCGATCTTTCTCTTTTTCCTTTTACCTAGTGTGCCCTCTCATCAAATTCTCAAAGGATATATGGGAATACAGGGCACACCTATGTTCTCCAGAGTATTCTTTAACCCCAGCTCTGATACAAAGCTCAGTAATCAAATAAAGGAAGAAAAGATGTGTACCACCTTGGTTCTTACATTATTTCATATCAAAAACCACAAGTTGACCGATATCTAAAGAAATTCTGTCTAGAATGCAAACGACCATACAGGATCACAAATTTGGGATTGATGTCATATAGGTGTAAGGAGAGACTCAATTACATATTATGTTCAACCAAACTCAAGCCTCAAGAGTGAAGTCATTCATATGAACGTTACTCTTGTCTTCCACCCACAAAACTTCCTTTCCAGTACACAATCTTTCTGCCAACTAGCTTCCCAGCTCACACCCCTTTTCTTCAAACTCGCCCATGTTTGTATTTGGGAGACCATAGATATCATTAATTTACTCTGCTCCAAAGTTCACTATTTTCCCCTAGATCTTGATAGTCATTTTTTATGGGTCCAAGAAAGACACTATGCTATGGTTAGTTTAGAATTCACAAAACCATTGCTCATTTTCCTTGCATAAATCTCAGGGCAAAACACCAACACCCTATAGCCTCAAGTCCATCATGAAATGTTGGGAGCTTTGTGGCACATTATCCAAACATATACCCCTCTTTGGAAGCAGGTTTGTCCTCAGAAGATCAACATAGTAGTTAGTATGGCACTCAGATACTATCAATAGGATGTGGTCATATTTATCCATAAGATTATCCTGTAAAGTAAAATACAACACATATATGCATCATTGACTCTTCTATGCACAAACTATGCTATATTATTCACCAAAGCCCATTAGATAGTTTCTTAGTGGTGTTTATGCAAAAATTTGAAGTGCATGATTCTTATGTAGGGTAGAAAATCACACTCAATTACCGTGATCGTAGGCCATGGATCTGAAATTGCACTACCGCAATCACGGTCCCAATGACCGCGATTGAGGTAAATAAGACCAGTTTCAAACCTATTTTCCATGTTTAAAATTTTTAAATTTTAGGCCACAAGCATGTTCTACAAGAAGAATCCACATTAACAGCGCTGAACATGCCTTCTAGGTACTCGATTATGCCCTTAAAATGTAAAACTATTAGTGAGCATTTATTTGGGCATTATATCAAGAACTTGGTATTAACTCTTTATTTAAATCGATTTCCACACATATTTGGGGTACTCAATACTTCCCAACTTATGTGCACACAATATTCTAATAGCTAAACACCACACAAGCACAATTTGTCTAAATACTAAATTATGCAATTAATAATTTTAGGCCTTCCCCATATCATGCATTTTATAGACTATTTTTAACAATTAAAGCATAGATTCAAGGAACCTACCTAATAAGTGATGAAAGAGGGGTGTAAGGATGTTATTGGAGTGCTCACAAACTTGGCAGAAATACGTCAACTTAGGGAGAAAAGTTCAAAAGAGAGTGTGAGAGAAATGGGGAGTCTGGTAGTTTTATAACTGAGGTGACTGCAATTGTGACCATTAGTTTTCAATCGCATAAACATGTGTGACCACGATCATGGCCTACTGCCCATGATCGTCGTAACTGAGAGTATTTTTGAACTCTTATTTTCCCCTATTTACCTTATTTCACAATTGGATAGATTTTCCCCTGTTTAGTTCATAGTGCCAAAAATTTACATTTTCCCCTTTTCAAGATCCTCTAGTACACTAAATAATTCCACTAATACATGGGTTATTCAATTTTCAAAACTAAAATCTTTACTATGAAAATAGAAATAAAGGATACAAGCCATTTTCGTTGTATTTGTGGGTTTCCTCTCACATAGCGCCTTAGTTATTGTCGTGGCACGATGTCTTCCTTCTTTCTTTCTCAGGTTGGGTCCTCAAGGGCCCCCTCAATCACCTCTTTGGTTTTAACTTCAACCACGAAGATCACTTGAAGTTTCGCAGTTTGCTTCTTTATTTTGCATACTCTAAATGAGACCTCGTCATTATGTACTCTAAACCTCAACTCAACTATTTATAAGTCAACAATGGATCTCCGGTGGCTAAGAAAGGTCAAAAAAGGATGATGGGTACCTCTTGGTCCATTTCACAATCTAAAACCACAAAATCCACTGAAAGTATAAATTTGTTCACTTTGACTAGAACATCGAATAAAATCTCGACCAACCTCTTGATAGACCGATCCACCATTAAAAGTATCATAGATGTTGGGGTTTACAATCCATGCTTATTATAAATAACAAAAGCCATGAGGTTTATACTTGTACCTAGGTCGTATAGAGCTTACGCAAACATATGTGTTCCAATGGTGCAAGGGATGGTAAAAGCTCCAGGATGTTCCATCTTTTTCGCAATTTTGCTACTTATGCTAGAACTAAAACCATAGGTGTCTTCAACTATGTCACCTTCAATGAGCTTCTTCTTTGACATCAAATTTTAAATGAGCTTAGCATATCCCAAGATCTCTTGAATTTCTTCAAGCATTTAGATATTGATAGAGAGATTGCTAAGCTTCGCTATGAATTTCTTGAGTTTATCACCCTACTCTTTTGTTTGAATCCTTTAATGGAATGGGAGAGGGACTTGTATTGTAGGTATCACATCACTTTGTGGTTTCTCATTTTCCACCACCTCTTCATCAACTTCCACTGGTTCTTTTTCATCTTCCTATTTTTCTTCTTGAGGTTTTGGAGGAGTTTCTTTCAACTTAACCTTAGGCATCTTATCATCCATATCTTTTTTCAAGTGATAAACAAGGGCCTTCCATTCCTAGTGACTATTGCTAAAAGTCGAGCTTCATTCTTTGGATTCATAAGAGTGTTACTAAGAAAACCACCCTTTGGCCTAGCATTTAATTGGGTGCAAATTTGCTAAATTTGAGTCTCCAATTTCTTAATGGAGGTGGAGTGAGACACCACAGTTAGATTAAGTTGCAAAAAATCACTTTTTCTTTCACGAACCATTTTGTCTGTTCCTTCCACTCTCATCAAAATATTTGCGAAAATATCTTCAAATTTATACTTGTAGAGGTCAATGGAACTCAGATCTTTTTTTTTGCCAAATCATGGGAAGGCTTATAGAGCTCATACTCACAATCTCTATCCATTCAATCATGATCACATTCATGGTCCGTCCAACCTTGGTTCCCACCTTGCCTATGATAGGCGGGGCGGGAACCCCCCTAGTAATTTCACAAGTACCAAATCTCCTCATCTATATTTTTAGCCTCCTCCTCATCTTCATAGGATTTTGATCCCACGGTATTCACCACTTTTGCGAGTGCACCCATCATATGTTTTCTCAAAAACTCTAGTTGCTTTATCATCTTAGCCATATTTTCCATTCTTTCTTCATCTCATTTTATTTGTTCCTTATCAACCAAGGATGTAGTATGAGAACTCTTAGGAACCTTGGCATGTCGGTTATTCCATCCCTAATTTTTCTTGGTAACCTCCTCAAGTAAATTCATTACCGCATGATAATGCGAATTCACAAGAGAGCCCCTACCACATTATTCACCACGGTTTTGTTAAGTAGATCAAGAGCACGATAGAAGAATTGGATAAACTTCTTTTTTGGGACCTTGTTGTTTAGACGTGGTAATATTTTTCTATTGAATCCTTACCACACTTCATACAAAAGCTCTCCATTTAATGGTCTAAAGTTGATGATCTCATCCCTCAATTGGAGCATTTTGGATAATAGGAAATATCGATCAAGGAAGGCCGTGATGAGTTCATCCCACGAAGTGATAGACCTGGTTGAAAGAGATCAAAGCCATAATACCATCTATCCCATTAGAGAAAATGGGAAGAGACAAACCTAGATGGATTCTTAGATTATGTGTTCAATATCAAAGGGTACACACACCTCTATGAAATTCTTTAAATAAAGGTTAGGGTCCTGAAAAGCGTGCCCCCTAAGAAGTCCCTTCATTTGCAACACGTGCAACATGAAGCTTGTGATGTGAAAGACAGTGTTCCCATGATTTGGTGGGATGCAGATAACACTTTAATGACCAATGTCATTGAGTTTCCCCTCATCATCAATAGGGAACGACCCAACTTGACTAGAATTATAACTCATGGTTTCATTTATGCTATGAAGATCACCTATAAGGAAAGAAAAATAACTAAAATAAATATACACCACTATGGGTATGCCACAAGAAAGAAACAATACCACACAAGTGGAGACTAAATTTCACTCCTAGGCAACGATGCTATTTTGATAATGATTAACTCACTCTCGAATAAAAGAGGTAGAATGGTTGTTGTTAATATCCCAATATGCATTGAGGTCTAATCCACAAGGACTGAAAGATAGAGTTTGATCTTATGGGTAATTAAGTCCTACTAAGATAATACCCAAAGTGTTAGTAAAGTGAAAGCCATAATTAAAAATAGGGAGGAGGGGAGGGGGGTTCGGTTAAGGGAGGATGTATGTCACTAATAACTTGATTCCACAAACAAAGCAACAAATTTTAATGTAACTTAGATATTTAGAAAATCTTGGGATTATGTCTACCAAAGAAAAACTTAGGTATGGGTGTGTGAGATTTGACGCACATGGTAGTAAGTTACTAATTTGGTAGGCTAGGTCTTGAACTCTTGAGGCTAATTTCTCAATAAAACCTCAATGATTTCACTTGTTGACCCTTTTGGATACCTAACAAGTATGACAATAATATTTAGGCATCCCTATTTCTAGGATGATTCCTAAGGTAATTTCAAGTACAAAATCACCCTTATGTCTGAGATAGCAAAAATGTCTAAACAAAACCTAAGAATTGTATACTATTTCCTTGGTTCCCACATCCCTTTTTCAAGGATGATGAGGGTTCCTAAAGTTTACCCAAACCCCTTTTTCAAGGATGGTTTGGGCTTATAAGAGTATGGGGTTTTCACCCACAAACCCATGTAGGTATTTGGGGCTTTCACCCATAAATCCCAACCAATATAATCAAGAAATAGAATAACCCATTATTATCTAACTAGCATGTACACAAACACATCCCTACCCACAACGAATTTTTACCTTAGTTTAATATAATTTCAGCTACTCTTGAAGAAAAGAAAGAAAATATACCAAATGTTTTTTTCAAGTACTTCATTCTTCACAAATATCAAAATCCAAATCTCCAAATCAAATTAAAATTCTTGCCCAATTTAGGGTTTCTATTTCAAATTCAAAGTATTTCTAGTTTCTAGAATCCTGCAAAGAAGAAACGGTTTTAGCTTACAAAAGGATTTGGATTCAGGTTGATGAAATGACAAAATTGTCTGGGGTAAAATTCCTGCTTAGCCACAATTGCAGAAGATTATCTGCTACCACAGCTAAATTGACCATAATGAGGACTTCACATTTGCGGCCTTTTGATCTTTTTGACGATCGTGATCACGAAACATAGACCACAATCATGGTAATTGAGGTTTGTGACTGATCCAGGTCTTTTACTATACTTCTTTCCTTTCTTTAGTCCATTTTAGCTCACGTCCACATCTTTTATTCTTCTAGATTGTATGCATGCAAAATTTGGAAATTAGAACATTTAATCACCACTTTATCTAAACTTATATATTCAAATTATAGTAGTGTACACAATTATCAAGTGAAAATGAGTGGTAAAATCACCACTCATCAGTTACCTCCCAAGCAATACCTAATTTAGTGTTGCAGAACGACCCCTATTAATATGTCTTATACATACTCCTTTATCATCTTCCTCCTACTCAGAGGTTATCTTCTCATTGTATACTCTCAAGGTCTGCATCTTTTTCAATAATAGCCTTTTCATGCTCCTTCTCAATTTTTTTAACTTTTACCTTAAGTGGTGGCTTAGAAAACTCTATCTGATAGTTCAAGGAGGTCATTGGTGGTTTGGGATACAACACCCCATACTTATCTACCTGTATAGCTGTGATCGTACATAAATCCCTCTAAAAAAGATGGATTGATTGGTTTGTAGACTTTTCCACCTCTTCATTATCGAATCTCATTTTAGAGTGTTTTTTCTCACATCAATCTATTCTCCTTCCATTGCTAAGAATGGATGTCCCAATATGATTGGCACCTTTTTATCTATATCATAAATAAGAATAACAACGTTAGTAGGAATAATGAATTTAGTAACCTTAAAAAGCATGACCTCTACAATTCCTTTAGAATGTAATTTGGTCATATTTGCCATTTGGAGCACCACATAGCATGGTCTTTCTTTCCTAACCCAATAGTATTAAACACTGATAGGGTTATGAAGTATATAATTACCCTTAAATCACTTAAATCATGCACTATGTCATTATCACCAATTTGTATAGGGATGGTAAAACTCCCTAGGTCCTTTAGCATCTTAGGTATCTTCCTCACCATCACCAAATTACACTCATCAGTAAGTGCCAGTGTCTCAATGTCCCACAATTTCATTATATTTGTCACAACATCCTTTAAGCGCCTAGCATACTCAGGTAATACCCTATAAAACATCTAACAAAGAAAGATTAATTTGAAGTTCTTTGAATGTGTCAAAGAACTTCTTAAAACATGCATCTTTTTTATCATTTTTGAGCCTTTAAGGGAATGGTGGTAATGGTCTTTTAGGTTAATGCTCAGCTTAGTTTTTAGGTATTCAGACTTCTCTAATGTTTTAGTATCTTTAATTGCAATCTACTTCTCGTTAACCTATTGTGGCAACAACTCTACCTAGTCCTCCTTATTTTTCTTAGGAGGGCTATCAATAAGGTCTCTAAGGTGAGTGCCATAACTTGATTTAGGTTCTCTGTGTCGCTTAGCAGTCTACCTTGAGGCCAAGTGTTTTGTGCTTGAGCTAGGTGCCCCAACTGTGTCTCTTACTTTTTCTAGGCAAATTGTTAAATTTTTATCTCAGCAGCCAATTATTCTTAGTTGGATAAGATCTTCTTCAATATCTCCTCAATATTACTGGCATGCATGTTCTGCTCCTAAAATTGTTGAGTCTTATTACTGCCCTATGAATGGTCCGACTGACTCTACCACTTGTGGTTCTAGGCATTATCATAAGTTCCCTATTTTGGATTTC
>NC_061121.1:149339687-149382351 GCF_002878395.1 Capsicum annuum | reverse complement strand
CCACTTGTGGTTCTAGGCATTATCATAAGTTCCCTATTTTGGATTTCCCAAAGAATTTAAAGATTTAAGATTTGATCTATACAAGTCTGTAAAGTGACCATTATTGCCACAAATATTACACTAAGACAGGGTCTTTTGAACTACATTTAACTGAGCCAAGAATGATTTACACCTAATTTTCAAAACTATGTCATCATCTGGTTTTGAAGAGCTAACAATTAGGCAACTAAGAATGTGACACTATCTACTTTAATCATGCTCGCAAGCTTTTTTAATACACTTCTTGAGATTTTAACATGATAGTTAGGATTACCTCATGCAAGTTGGTTCAACAATGTATATAGCTCATCATAAGTTCCATCAAATGCTTGACCACCTCCATCTAAATCTAGTAAAATCTTTGTATTATTGTCAAGAGATTCAACAAAAATGTGAGCTAATACCTCGTTGCACTTTTGGTTATATGGACAGTTGCTGAGAAGAGATTTGAACCTCTCCCAAACATGATATAAATTCTCATTCGAATTTTTCATAAAGCTAAAAATTTCACTTCATAACCTTGCAATCATTTTGAATTCGAAGAAATGGATAACGAACTTCCTTGCTAGATTATCCTAAATAGTGACAAAACTTATAGGTTCAAGATTTAACCACTTCTATGATTCCCTCAATAGTGAAAAGGAAAGAGAGTGAGCCTCGTATAGTTAGTAAAGACACTAGTGGGAATGAATATGTCACTGCTCTCTAAGAAATACTGCAAATAGATCTTTGGATGCTCATGTGATAAGCCAGTAAACTACCCACTGCTGTACAAAATCTGCACCATGTTTTGCTTTAGCTTTTATCTACCTTAAGGTTCTGGTTTCCAGATGGAGAAGGTAATATTAGTCACAAATGGGATTTCCACTTTATATACTATCCTCAAGGTTAGTGGATCTTTATCCATGGGAGCAGGAATAACTTTCGCTTGTTGAATTTGAGGTATTCGATAGAGAAGTACTATTTCTCTCATCAAATTGTGTAAGCATCACTCAAGTTTAGGATATGGGTTAACCAAATTCCTTTTCCTTTCCATCTTACATGATTTTCACACTTAAACCTAAAAATTTAGAAGCTATGCTCAAGTTTTTAGCACTTAATAAATCAAATATCAAAACTAAAACTAAGTCTGTTGCCAATTTACAAGTCCCCAGTAATGCACCAAAAACTTATTGCACCCAAGCACACATGCAAGTGTATGAGGTCCTTCAAGTAGTAATGTAGACATATAAAAGCCAAGTATCGATCCCTCAAGAAGTTGTGCTCAATACCTATCCAAAACTAGTTGCACTATGAAGATTAAATAAGAGCAAAAGTAATCAATAATGTTTGGGAGGCAATAACTAAAAATAAACATAAACAATGTACTAATGTAAAGTACTTGAACAATAATAGGGAGAAACCCAGGGCTGAGGGACAATGGAAGATCCTACTTAGCTACAAAATTTCATTGCTTTGGTTAATTATATTAGTTGTTGATTCATGAGGTTGATAACATGATTATGGTCTTTCGAGCCTCAAACCAACTATCTAACTTAGCCTTAAGACTACATCATTAAGCGGGGATGCAAGAACTAAGCTAAATGCATTTGTATTTCTTCTCATATATGACCCAAATAGGGTTAATTATGTATATTAGTATCCTAAATGTACATCATAACTTCATTCCCTTGAATGATTATGATCCTATCCCAAATATCATATGTTTGATTTTATTATTCCTCTTTCCAGGTTCCTGATATAAATATGTATTTATTGAAAGGATTGTGAATTCGTAGAATAGTAAAAACAAGGATATATGAACAACCAACGATAACAATAAACATAAACTAACTTAATTGCAAGATTAAGTACTCGTAATCTTAGCCTCAACCCAGGATGAGGATGTTAGACATTGACGGATTTACAAAGAATCATAATCATGGAATTTATGTAATAACACAAAAGTAAATAAAAGGAAAGGATTAAGACCTCTAAGTGAAGAATAATCAAGTGTATTCTAATCCCCAAAGGTCATCTAAGGTGCTTACAAAAATATTGGATTGTTCTATTTACAGTAGGTGACAATTGGCCAAAACTGACACACTAGTGTGCCACACCCTTATCACGGAGGATAGAGAGAGTGGCAAGCCCCTATGTAATGCCCCATATTTACCTAGCTTAATTTTTGTCTTAATACATGAGTAATCCCATACAAATTTTTGAAATACTCAGTAAATTTCAGTTTAGCTTTCTATTGATATGAAGTTCCCCTAAATCCAACACTCGGGTGAAGATTTAAAGCCATTTTAGTAAGACATTGTTCCACCTGAGCCATCAATGTATCGCAGAGCATGACCAAATGGAAATCATCTATTCTAGTGTTGCTCCGCAATATTTATATGTCGCGCTATAAACCCATTTCACAATTGTCAATTTCCAATACCGCGTCACGCCAAGGCCAAAATCGCATCTAGAAAGACACCACGATGGAACCGCATCTCGTCACATGTCCAGTTCCCAGTTGTCCATTTTCTAGTGATGTGGTGAGGTAGAACCACATCCCGCCAGGTGCCAAAATTGAGAATTTTCAGTAATTTGAGTTTTAAATCTGAGGGCATTAAAGTCTTTTGCCCCTCACCCCAGTTATCCTTTAACATAAAATTCATCTCTAATTAACCTAGTTATTTCATTAATCACCCAATTTTCCCCCAAATTAAACCATTCTCTCTTAAGAGGCAAAATCTCTACTCTAAGATATCAAGTAAAAAGTTCAAGGATTCACCAAGAACTTCAAGAAAATCACAAATTAAGGTATGTTAGGTGTTTATTGATGGGTTACTTTCACCCATAGAGTCCAAGAATCCATTATTAAATACACAAGATCTCAAATTTATGATTTCCATGATTAAGTTAGGTTGAATTCATGTTCATGATAGTAGTTGAGTTTCAATCTATGATTTAAGTGTAAGTTTCAAGAAACTGAATAGCATGTGTGAAGAATATGTGATTATCTTAATAATCCCATGAATTTAGAAAGTGATTAATGTGTCTATGATGTTAGTAAGGTTTTAATCCATGATTATTATATGATTAATAAAATTAGATTAGTATTTTATGGAGAATTATATGAATTGCATGCTAAACCCATGGAATTGTAGTTGCCATGTTTATATGTTATCCATGATTATTTGGATGAAGTTGTGTTCCCCAAGTGTTTGATAGAATATCCATCTGAATAATGTGATGAAATCATGACATGTTAGTATATGAACAAGCTTATTCCTTACAAGTATTTGATAAAATGGTCTCTATAGATAATATATGAACAAGTGTACATTGTTATGATTTGCAATATCATATAATGTCTTTCTTTTATGCTATCTATTCCTGAGGGTATTTAATGCTCGATAATTTGGCTGTTTACCTAGAGCCGGTGTCAGTCACAGAATCTCAGTCATTTCACGATCTGTGGTACACTAAGTCAGTTACAGAATTCAGTAGAACTCAGTCCGTCACATAACTTAGGAAAACTCAATAGCCTCAGTATCAGTCCAGTCCAGTTCATTATACTAAGTTCAGTGTCTTTTAGTTGGGAGCAGGATTCAATACCGAGCGAGCTTAGGGATGGGGTCTCACCCGTTAGTTAGGACTGGGTCCCTCAAAGCAATCCCTAAGATCTAGAACTACGTTGCCAGCGTAGGTTATGAGATGTCACCAGTTAGATAAGACTAAAATATTCAGGGATCACCAGCTAGCTTAGGATTGATCTCAGGTCTCACTCGTGAGTTAGGACTAGGTCCCTAGAAGCAATCCCTAAGTTCTAGAACTATGTAGCTAGCATATGTTATGAGATGTCACCCGTTAGATAGGACTGACATACTCAGGGATCACCGTTAGTTTAGGATTGATCTCAAGGGTCACCCGTTAGTTAGGACTGACACCATAGCAGTTGTTAGTACCTGTGGCATGGTGCTAAAGTCCTTCCAATTTGGGTTATAGATTGGACCCTAACTCAGTTATCTTATCTTATTTGGGGTATGTCGGTTAGATGATTACCTCCCATAGTTTTAGTTTTAGTCTTCAGTATAGAACTTAGTTCAGTTCTATGGAGTGAGGACTGTCAAATACCATCAATCAATTTCAGTAATCATAGATTATCTGTTACTCAGTATCAAAACTCAGTACTAAGCTTCAGAAAAGCTCAGTTATAGTATAACTACTTGCAGAGAATGCATACCCAATATTGAAATTAGTTTTAGTTATTCATGTACTCTCAAGTTTAGTTACTCTATATCATTCAGTTAATTATTGTTCATGCATATGAACCCTTCCATTCATCCTTACCTCATCTATCATACCGTTATATTCTATGTAATGACCGCATACTCTTTTTTTGTGCTATGATGTCTTATATCATAGGTTCAGATGCTCAGGTTCCTGACCGTACTTAGATAAATCAAATCAATAGTCATAAATTTAGTAGTGAGTCCTCACCTATCGAGGGAATACTTTTATTTTCATATTTCAGTAGTTTTAGTATTTTATTTGTTGGAGTTAGTTCGGGGCTTGTCCCATCAACTCCACTTTTAGACAATTCAGATTAGAGGCTTTCAGACTAGATTTTTCAGATACCATTCGATTTTACGAATTGGTATTTCAGATGTTATATTTTATTAGTATTTTAGATTTTGAACCTAATGGTATTTCAGCCAATTTTGTATTTATTTTAGTATTATTGTCCAGTTCTCACAACAGATATCAGTAATTAGGTTAGCTTGTGGTCCTTTGAGATCATAAGCATCGTGTGATGACTAGGGGGTAGTCTTGGGTCATTACAAACTTGGATTCAGAGCCTATGGTTCAACATAGTCCTAAGGAGTCTGAAAGCCGCATCAAGTAGAGTCTTATGCATGGGTGTGTAGCGCGCCACACTTATGGACAAGAGGCTATGCGATGTTTTAGGAACAATTTGCCTTCTTACAGTATTCATGCTATGTGAGTGAGCATAAGCTCCAGTTAAAAACTCTCAGTCTAATCCATTTCTTCCTTCCATATACAGAACATGCCTCCCCAAAGGACTAACGAAAGAAGGACCGAAAATCAGTCAGCCCCTCAGCCCATTCAGGAAGATCCCCTAGATGAGCCCGTCTCTCATACAAAATTTAAAACTGCATTCAGTACTCTAGCCAATTTAGTCATAGCTTAGAATGAATGACCCACTACTCTTCTGGCAAACCCAGTGGCTAATACTACTATAACCAGAATTTGGGACTTCACCCGAATGAATCCTCCTCTATTCTCAGGATCTAAGTAAGAATAGAATCCACAGGAGTTCCTTTATCAGGTTCAAAAAGTCACAAAAATCATGGGAGTGACTTCTAGTGAGAGTGTTGATTTAGCTGCCTATCAACTACAATATGTAGCGCATACATGGTTTAAGCAGTGACAGGTAGACAGGGGCATAGATAAGGAGCCTATAGAATGGGAAGAGTTTGCTACTGCCTTCCTAGATAGATTCATTCCCTTAGTGATGAGAGAAGCAAAGGTGTTAGAGTTCATTAATCTCAAGAAAAGCAGTATGAGTGTCAAAGAGTATTCCCTCAAGTTTACTCAGTTAGCCAGGTATGTTCTCCATGTAGTAGCAGACAATACGTCCAGAATTAGTAAGTTCATATCTAGGGTGTCAGATAGTGTGGTTAAGGAGTAAAGAACAATGATGTTAATTGAAGATATGGACATATCTAGGCTTATGGTCCATGTTCAATAGATTGAGGAGCAGAAGCTTAAGAAGAAAGAGAGAGAGAATAACAGAGCCAAAATTAGTAGCTTTAGTTTTGCTCAGCCTAAGTTAGAATGCGGTAACCATTCCTAGTTTCATCCTAAATTTTCAATTCCATCTCTATCCTCAGCTAGTGCACTACTACAAAATTTCAGGAATGACAGCCGAGATGGGGCACCAGGCTTCAAAACCTAGGGTAGTATGAGCAGTGGTCGTATATATTCCCATTATGAAAAATATGGTAAAAATCACCTAGGTATGTGTAGAGTAGGTAGTGATGTGTGTTTAAGATGTGGTAAATCAGCCCATAGGATGCGAAAGTTTAGAGTATTGGCTCAGAGAGGAAAAGATTTGCATCAATAGGGTCAGTACAACCATCCTCCTGTCCTACCCGGTTGCCCAATTCAGTAGGGCATCACTTCCAGTACCACTACTGGTCAATGCCAGAAGATTTTATTCACTCCTATCTTGCCACGATTAGGGAAGTTCTCTTGATATAGTTACGATTATGTTATAAGTCTTTCATCTTTATTTTTATGCCTTGTTAGATCCTGAGGCTTTACTTTCTTTGTAACCCCTATATAGCCATCAACTTTGGTGTCAGAATCAAAATATTAGCAAAGCCCTCCTCTGTGTCTACCCCAGACTTTAGAGTAATGTGGTGATAACTCAATTTAGAATTATTGATTAAGTAGTTCACAGCTTTAAAATGATGGCTTTAAGCTAAGGGGGAGCAGGTAGAACAAGTAACTAGGTCAGGGTTTCAGATTTTAGTAGTAATGTCAGTAATGTCAGTACTCATACCTTACATGTCAGCTCTACGATCCTAGCTCATATTCAACCACATTATTGAAAATTAGGTGTGCTTACAGTTCCTAGTATAAGGAGTCCCAGTTCACTCAGTATAACGAATTATATTCCATGAATATAGAAACTCCAACTCAGGTCATGCAAACATGACTCGGGCACTCATACCTTACAGTATACTCTATTCCCATGACTCATGCTACGCTCCTAATGATCTGCCAATTTCATATTTTTTCATGTTTATCCTTAGTTTATACCTCTTGATAAATCTATGATGTTCATATTCTATTCCTCAGACTTCAGTTAAATGTCAGTATTGTGTCTATTCATGCTTCAAGTCTTTATGTTCTAACCTTCAATGAACTCTCCTTATGAAATAATGTAGTGATGAGCAGTTGTTTATATGGGAGAGAGAAAATGGATCATGTTAAGAAAAGATTGGTATATACTTGTTTTACATGAGGTTTTAGTTTTGAAGATAGGCTTGAATACCATGTTGATGTGTAAATGGCTAAATATATTTTAGAGATTTAAGTAGGCTTGAACTTAGCTAGAGAATTCAGTTCAGCTCAAACCTCAGTAGATAGGGTTATCAGTTCCCATATTATAGTGTTTTAGCCATATTGTGGTTTCTTATTCAGATATCTTATTCAGACCATACCAAGGTTCCTTACTCCCTAAAGTCTTTAGAACCTTATAGAAAGAGTTTCTTAGAAATACTCCAATCGAGTATAAGTTTTCAGTATGAGTAAATATGTGAAGCCAACAATTCAGTTTAGCAGTCAGGTGGATAACTTCAGATAGTTTTCCATCTTTTCATCCAGTTGTCCAATGCCAAAATGGAACATCCTAGTAGTTATGTGTTTAGCCCAATTTATGTATCATGCCTCAGTTTTAGATCCAGGATATTCAATCATAATTCAGTTCATAGGTGCCCCATGCGTCGTCTCATGATTTTACTTAATATCTCAGCCAGGTCAGCATTCTCGAGGAAGATAGTGTCCCAAGGGGGAGATGCACTATAATTCTTGAGCTTTCATATTCTAAACCTTCCATTCCCTCTTCATGTCACGAATCCAGTTAGGGATAATGGGTACTTATAAGTTGACCCCTTATTCCAATCTCAACCTTATGACAATTCCCAAGTTATGGCATGTATTCAAGAAATCAATTTAGTTCACGCATTTAGTTCATCTATTATGTTTTAGGCTTACTATTTCCCTCAAGTTACCATTCATAAATGTTCAGTAAATGATCTTAGGTTCATCAGTATTCTCCGCTTAAGGTAACAGTCTTTCTTAGCTATACCCACCTCCATGTTCAGTTACAATTATAATCTTGATTCTCCATTACCGTCTCATATTCAGTCATGCATTCATAAGTTAGTTCAGTTATGTACTCATGCATCAGATATACATGTTCAGTATAAGAACTCAATTTATCAGTAGTTTATTCATGTAGCCAGGTTTCAGTTTTGCGTGTTCAACATGTAAACTCAGTCTGTTATGTTTCTCGGCTTAATCAGTCTCATTTGAGGACAAATGTTCCTAAGGGGGAGATATTATAATACCCTGTATTTTCCTATCTTAATTTAAGTCTTAGTACATGAGTAATGCTATATAAAAATTTTGAAATACTTAGTAAATTTCAGTTAAGAGCCTACCATTGCGTAGGAAATTCAATTAGCTTTCTAATGATATAAATTTCTCCTAAATTCGTCACCCAGGTAAAGAGTTAGAGCCATTTTAGTAAGAAGTGTGCCACCTGAGCTATCAACGCATCGCGGAGTATGACCAAATGGAAATCGTCAATTCCAATATTACTCCGTGATATTGGCGTGTCACGTTATAGACCCAGTTCATAATTGTCAATTTCCAGTGAGGCAATAGGATTCCACCGCATCGCGCCAAGGACCAAAATTGCATCCAACAAGAGACCTTAATGGTGCTGCATCATGCTACTAGTCCAGCCCCAAGTTGTCCATTTTCTAGTGACACAGCACAATAGAACCGCATTGCACTAGGTGCCAAAATTGGGAATTTTTAGTAATTCTGAGTTTTAAATCTAAGGGCATTAAAGTCTTTTGCCCCTTACCCCAGTCATCCTTTAACACAAAATTCACCTCTAATTAACCAAATTACTTTATTATTCACCCAATATTCCCCCAAATTAAACCATTCTCTCTCAAGAGGAAAAAATACGAGTTAAAGAGATCAAGCACAAAGATAAAGGATTCACCAAGACTTTATAAAACTCACAAATTAAGGTATGTTAGATGTTCATCTATGGGTTTCTTTCACCCATAGAGAAAAGAATCCCTTTTTAAATGTACAAGATCTTAGATTTATGATTTCCAGAATTGAGTTTGATTGAATTCATGTTCATGATAGTAGTTGGGTTTCAATCCATGATTTAAGTGCAAGTTTCATGAAATTGAATAGCATGTGTTATGAATATATGATTATCTTGATAAACCCTTGAATTTAGAAAGTGATTAATCTGTCTATGATGTTATTTAGGTTTTAATCCATGATTATTATATGATTCAACAAATTATATTAGTATTTTATGGGGAATTAAACGAATTGCATGCTAAACTGATGAAATTGTAAGTTCGTCATTGTAGTTGCCATGTTTATATGTAATCCATGATTATGTGCATAAAGTTGTGCTCCCTAAGTGATTGATAGAAGGTTCATGTGAATTAAGTGATGAAATCATGACACGTTACTATATGAACAAGCTTATGCCCTACAAGTGTTTGATAAAATATCTCTATAGATGATATATGAACATGTGTACATTGTTATGCTTTGTAAGATCATGTGATTCCTTTCTTTTATGCAATCAAGTTCTGGGGGTATTTAATGCCCGATAATTTATCTATTTATCGAGAGCGAGTGTTAGTTACAAAATATCAATCATGTCACGATCCGTAGTACTCTCACTATGTTTCAGAACTCAGTTATTGGGTGCTATCAATGTCTTCAGTATGTTGCATTGACAATCTAACCATATGACCCCCTGATCTACTGAGAATCTAATTTTGTTGGCTGGTGTAGATAGGCTAAGTAGTAATTCCCCCTATTTTAAAGCTTTGCTAGTTTTAAATATGTAGTATGTGAACTAATTGTCATGAGCCTTCCCAGTCTTATTAGTATTATTACCTCTTTGTTAATGCTACCCTCGAGTAAGGATATTGTTACTTGTCATAATTTAAAATCCTTCTTGCTATACTTGGTAGCTGATTGAATGTTGTGTACTTGAATTCCTGCTTTTCCAGTGCCAAATTTGCAATATACTCTACTAGTTGGTTGCCTTCTCAGTATATGTGTTGAAAATTAACTGCTTAGCTGACAATAACTGCCATATTAGACTGATTTTATCAGCTATTTCCCTGGTACTTCCCATTGCTTTGTCAGTAATTTTTGCATAAGTAGTGAATCTGTCTGCATGATAACCTTTCGCTGCTTTGATTTACTGCAATGCATTGTTTCTTATACAATAGTCGTAACCTCTGCTTCCATGCAATTAGTGTCTTCCGTTACTTCTCCTTCTGCATGTCTAGAATCACCATGTGTGTCCCTTAGACAAAATGCCCAAGAACTATACCTAGCATTTCCTTTAGATACTTCATTAGAGTTATACTTCACCTAATTTGTCTTTAGTAGTTCCCATAAAACTGGTATTACTCTATGTCTAGGCTTTATCTGATTAAGTTGCTTTAAGATGTCTGGCCATTCCAATGGAAAATCCAAGGCTATCTTTCTCACATTTAGTAGCATTCTCAGATGTTTAGTGAAGTTAAATATTAGTCTCTGAACTGTTACTCCTTTGCCATCATATTTCAAAGAATTTTTTCTTTTCCATAGTTCCCACATAATCATCCCAGGAATTTCTCTAAAATGTACTTTCTCTCTTGCTTTCACTTGTTCTTCCCACTATCCTAGAATTGTATTTCTCAAGCTCAACTCTTGTATATTAATACCCGCAAAAGAAGAAAAATAGAACCAAGTCCTGTTAGCAGTATAAGATCTCAGTAGCACATGAGATATAGTCTCCTGAGTTGGATTCTGGCAACACCAATATTGAGAGGGTCCCTCAATTCCCCATCTTCTAATAGTAGCATCAACTAAGATTTTTCCTTTCCACATTCTCCACATGAAAAACAATCTTGAAGGGAACAACTTTTATCCATATCTGCTTGTCGATTTCATTAGGATGCTCTTTGTATCTCACATAGTGCCAGGCTATGCTCATACTAAATTTCCCTTTTGAATCTATACTCTATATTGAACTATTATATTGATCTAATTGTTGAGGAGGTATCACTTTCTGCTAAATGTGGTCTACTATCTCTTCTGTAAACAACTCTATTAGTAAATTTGCATTGTATTATCCACTTAGCATTAAGTCCCTGACCTTCTCTTGTCTATCATCCCACTCCTTACTATCATGCATGACAGTGTACAAATCACCAATACTAGTCTAGTTGTAATACCAAATATGAGCATCCCCCCTCTAAGCTTACATGTTATAAGATGGTCTATGAGATCTCTTACCCACAACATCTTATTCCAAACTTAGGACCCCCCTCCTGTATTCCACATAAGTTCCTTAGGATAGTATTCCCTACAATACTTATTCATTATGTACTTACTCCAAAAAGATTTCTTTGTCATGAATTTCCAACATAATTTACAAAACAAGGTTGTGGATACATCCTACAATAGTCTGAACCCCAATCCCCTTTCCTCCTACTGTACTACTCCAGAAAATTTAGCTAAACTTTTTTTAATAGTAGATAGGAAATTTTGGAGGATTTATCACTGATAGATAGTGAATTGGTATGCTTTGTAAAATATGTTTGAACAAAACAACCCTTCCCCCAATAGATAGGAGTTTACCTTTTCAGGCTTGTAACTTGCTACTGATTGTGTTCATTAATTGCTGGCAGTACACCTACTTCTTTCTTTTGTAGAATATAGGACATCCTAGGTAGTTGAATGGGAATTCATGCCTTAATATACTTATAGCCACCTCTACCATGACTATTACACTATTGGACACAGATCCATGCATATCTAAGGCACTCTTCTCCTTATTGATCTTCTATCCAAAAACCCTCTCATACTTCTCCACTGTAGTAGTCACTATTGCGTAGTTACAAACTCAGTGTTGCATATAATGATCATATCATCTACAAATTCAAGATTATTGATTTTTGGACTATCTCTAGGCATCCCAAAGAGTTTGAACTCTTTCCTCATCATCAACTCTTTCAAACTTCTAGATAACACTTCTGCTGTAATGATAAATAGTGTAGGAGACAATGGGTCCCCTTGCTTGAGGCCTCTTGAGGATTAAAAGAAACCCTTAGGTTGTCCATTCATCAATATAGACTACCAATTATTTGACAATAATCTGAAAACCATATCAATAATTTCTTCACAAAAACTTATCTTTCTTAACACCTTTGTAAAAATTAGCTGCTCAACTCTGTCATACGCCTTTACCATATCCAACTTGATCACCACGTTTGGAGGTTTACCTTTTTCTTATTTCAGCCACTATCTCTTGTACAACGAATATATTCTTTGCTATGCTTCTGCCTTGAACAAAGCCTGACTGCTTTTCAAAAACAATGTCTGGTAAAATACTCTTGAGCCGTTCATAAATGATTCTGGAAAATATCTTATTCATAAAATTACTAAGTGAAATAGGTCTCAACTCTGAAAAATTATTCACCACCAACTTCTTAGGCAGAAGTACCAAATTGGTATGTGTCATAAACTTGGAAAGGTCACACCTACAGAAAAATGGTATTATCATCTTATGTAAATTAGTTGATAATATGTCCCAAGCATCCTAAAAGAAGGCACCAGTCATACCATCAGGACCAGCTGCACTATTCCCATTTAAACCTATTATTGCCTTCTTTACTTCATCAAGGGTTGGAATTCTGTTTAACTTCCAATTCTGATAATTTGTCACTACACTTGGTAACACATCCAGCATAAAAAAATCCTCATTATCTTCTTGCTTCTTGAATTTATGTAGATAAAAATAAGTTGTAGCCTCAACTATTTTATCCTGATTATGTAGCCAATCCCCCTCATCATTTTGAATTCTCTAGATCTTAAGTCTTGATCTTCTTTCTTTGAATACAGGATGAAAGAATTTTGTGTTTCTCTCTCCATCTTTGAACCACTCAAAGACTGCCTTCTGTGTCCAAAATTCCTCTTCAGTTGCATAGCTAGCTATATTAAGCTTTGAATAAGTTAGACCTGTTCATTCTTGAGGGATCTTTTTTCAAACTATTTTTCCTTTACCTTTATTACCTCTTCAAGAGTAGCAATCTCTTGAAAGATATTTCTAAACATTTGCTTTCTCTAATAAGTTAATGCAACTTTGGTCTTCTTTAATTTTGTATGGAATATGATAAAGGTTACCTCCTATATCAATACTCTAATTCTTTCTAATCATTTCTAAGTAGGAGTCCTCTTGTAGCCAAAAATTGAGGAACGTAAAAGGTTTAACGAGGTTTACCTGTTAAGTAGTAAAGTGCATCAATATTGGTGCATGATACGAGCCACTTCTAATCAAATTTTCCACCTTTATAACTGGAAACATTTCCTGCATCCTATGATTCACCAAGATCCTATCAAGTTTTTCGAATATGCATTCTTTATTAATTCTGCCATTCCAGCATGTGTATTGACTATCCTTAAAAACAGCCTCTTCTAAATTACAGATATTAATGTATTGGTTAAAATAATCTGTCTCTTCTAATGTGACTAGTAAACCTCCTAATTTCTCCTCTTTATTCCTTATAACATTGAAATCTCCACCTACAAGCTAAGGATCATAATTTTTCATTACAATATCTTCTAACGATTCCCTTAATTGCAGCCTCTTATTCTAATTGTACTTAACATAAATTAGAGACACCTTTACCATTACTCATGCTTGGTGATTCTCCAACTTGAGTTTGAGTTACTGTTCATCATCTTTAACAACACTAAAAGATATAGTTGAGTCCATAAAAACCTATATTTTTCCTGATGTTTTTGAAATAGTATGTTTTATCCCAAGCCTTCTTTTTACTCTTCTATATTGCAACATTTTTGAAATGGCTCTATAAGACCTATGAAACCAAACTGAAACTTCTTGTGCATTGTTATCAACCTTATAAAAGCTTTTTTTGTATTAACAAATTTGATGTTCCAAATTAATGTATTTATTTAGACATAGATTTTTCAATTTTACTCCTTGTCCTTATTGAACTTGCTACTATAGTAACAACTTTATTCCTATCTTTTTGTTGTGTTTTCCCTACTTTGTCTTTAG
Source organism: Capsicum annuum (assembly GCF_002878395.1). Lineage (NCBI taxonomy): Eukaryota > Viridiplantae > Streptophyta > Magnoliopsida > Solanales > Solanaceae > Capsicum > Capsicum annuum. The sequence continues at coordinate 149,368,394 of NC_061121.1, read as the reverse complement.
AGCATTAATCTGCTTTGGGGACAAATTTCCTTTAATTGCTACATTTTTAATGTTATCCCCCGTGTCTTCATCATCAATATCATCTTTCTTGTTGTTTACACCCTCAATCATGTTCCCTGCTTCAATTGCCAGGGGAAAAATATCGTCCAACATTACTTGTCTCATTATTCCTTGCTACACCCCTGCTTCCTTTCTTCTTAAATTTGCCTCTTATCTTTTTTGATTTCTTGTTCCTGCTCAAATAATTTGGGATGCACATTCCAGCAAGTAGCCTCATCATGTCCTTGTAAGCAACACTCTTTACAGTATGTTGGTTTATGATCATACTATATTTGTATCCATTTCGACTTTATAGCTCTAGTACTATCATCTTATTCATTAATATTAACCTTGTGAGGTAATTTAGCTATCAAATTAACCTCCAACTTGATTCTAGCATAACTTGGTCTCGTATGATTCTTTATGGCCATACCTATAGTTAAAGGTTTACCTACTGTAGAAGCACTCGAGAAAATAGCCTCCTTTATTAAAAATTAGGTGGTAGGTTTGGTAATGAGATCCATGCAACTCTACTAGTGGTTTTAATATCTAGTTCAAACCAAGGATCCCACTTTAGTGTTCTCATCTACCACAACTTTTCCTTTACTTAAATGTAATATGCAGTGGTTGATAACAATCTAACATAATCCTCCATCTGATTTAAATAGGTATCAAAATATGTATTGCATCAAGTACTCCTATCATGTATTCCCCTATTATTCCACATTGATTTGGAATTGCTCTCCATAGCTTATTCACGTCTGGTTTACCATATGAGAACTTCCCCAGAATTTCATACCATAGATTCTCCTAGATTATTATGTTTTGAACCTCTGAAGCTTTCCATAGAATGCTTGGTTCACCATGCAGCTTTACCACAGGCTTAGGATTAACCTAAATATTCTTATGCACATAAGGTTTAGGTTTTAATAAGTCAATGTATTTTGGACCAGTAGCTTTATGTTTTGGTTCCCTTACCATAATCTGTCTCAAAGAATCCTCTGGTGGGCTAGTTCCACCGGATGAGGTGGCCATCATGATTAGAAAAGTGTTGAAATATTAGATGTGTTTGCAAGCGTTGCCTAGGGTTTTTTTCTACCCAAATAGTACGCATTCCTTTTTTAGATATCGTTTACCATTCTTTAATAAAAAAAGAAAGGTGATAACTTATGCTGTGAGATAGTTAAATACCCCTGAGAATAATTATCCTACCAATAACTTAGATATGACAGTGTTTATATTTGTGTTAAAGTTACAGTGACATTATCTTTATGGATTCCATTATGAGTTGTTTACTATTCATCTCAATCTTTAGTATATCTTCGATTAGAAAGTTCTTAATTTGAAATAACCTTGGATGTTAGAGATATTAAAAGATTATGATATGGCCATTCTCTATCATATTGGAAAGGATAATGTTCAGATGCCTTGAGTAGAAAGGCAACAAATATGGGCAGTCTTTATGTTAGTAGCTGAGATAAGTCCTTTGGCTATGCATATGAATTTGTTGGATAATAGTTTTATGTGACTTGACATATCCAAGCCATATCGGGTTCATGCTTGTTTTGAGGTGCATTCCTTATTAGTAGAGTAGATTTAAGATAAAAAGTTTAATGATGTCAAGTTGTGTGTTATCTAGGATAAGATTTTCATGGGTGATGCTAATAATTTGACCCTTTATTCAGAGAATGTTTTGCAAATCAAGGGTCATATTTTGTTTCTTTTGGTGGAGGACTTAACCATGTTGATCAGTGATGAGGCATAATTTGAGGTATTCTATAAATTTAGGTTTAGTGGATATCAACATGACTTGAAGAGGCACTACTGGTAGTGTAGGATGAAGACGGATATCATAGAATTCATGGGAAAGTGTTTGAATTTTCTATAGGTAATGTATGAGCACTAGCAATTGAGTGGTTTAATTCAACAGATGTTGATACCAAAGTGGAAGTAGGAGTGTATTACTATGGATTTTATGGTTGGATTAACCCAGACTTTGGGAATTTTTGACTCTATTTGGGTGATTTTGGATAGATTAGACAAATCATCTTATTTCATTCTAGTGAAGGTGAAGTACAATGCAGAAAAGTTATCAAAATCTATATTTGTGAGATAGTTCTACTTCACGACATCTGCATTTCTATTATTTCGGATAAAGGTACTTAGTTCACCTTAAACTTTTGGATTTCCATGCAGTAAGAGCTAGTACTTGGTTGGACATTCGAACAACTTTTAACCATTAGACTGATGGTCAATCATAGTGTATTATTTGGGTGTTAGAGGACTTGGTATGAGTATGTGTTTTACATTTAGATGGTCATTGGAATAATCTATTTCCCTTAGCAAAATTTTCCTACAACAATGACTACCACTTTATTATTCAAATGACACCATTTGAGGTGTTGTATGGGAGGAAGTGTACTTAAGGTCAAACCTTTGGGAACAAATTATTAGAGGTACTCCGTAAAGAGGGTGATATTAATTTAGTATTGACTTTTGGTGGCTTATAGTAGGAAAAAAATTTATGTTGATAGGAGAGATTGTGATTTAGATTTTACAGAGGGTGAAGGGGTTTTCTTGAGGTGCCACCTATAAAGGGTGATATTTGATTTAGGAATAGGGTTAACCTTAGTGCGAGGTTTATTGGCCCTTTTAAGATTCCTTAAAAGTTGGGGAGGTAGATTTACCTCCGAGTCCCTTGGTCGTGCATCCCATGATGTCTCAATGTTGAAGAAATATCATTCTGATAGTTCACATGCAATTCAGTGGGACTCTGTTGATATGTATTAGAATATGAAAATTTTGGAGGAGTCTATAACTATTTGGACAGGCAAACGAGGAAGTGGATGTCCATGAGTGGTGATTTAATGAAGTATCAGTTAATGCATCATCTAATTGTGGAGACTGCGTGGGAGATAGAGTCTGACATATGGAGTAGATATCCCCAACTTTTCAACACTTATAGGTACCTCCCATATCTCTATGTTTTAGGACAAACATGTGTTTTAATAGTGGATGATGTAACAACCTTTACTTTGATTTCTTTTATATTTTTGTAAGTTTTTACTATTTTACTCACTTTATAGTTGTGAGTGGTGTTTGTGTGTTACGGGAGTGGGTGCTTTATTTTTTGATTGTTTTTGTTGAGAATTAAGTGAACTTTTTATTTTTGAAAGTATTTTGCATTGGAATGGATAACTATAGTCAACATTTGGAATTCCCAGAATTGTATGAGAATTCTATCAACTTTGAAAAATTGATTTTGGGATAGTAGCATGTCAGGTTTGGGTCATGAAACTTTTAGTGTGATTTTGAGTGTTTAGAAAAGATGTTGGAAAGTTATGGCATACAATTGACTTTGGTCAATATTTGATATTAATAGTATAGTTGAAACTCTGACTGCAACATTGAGTCTAGAATGTTAAATTTTTTATAGTAGTATAGTCACATTATTTTTATGGGATTCTAAACTTTTTTTAAGAGGTCCATTGGAGAGTTTTTGTCTTAGGTAATGTTTTCATATTTCTACTACTAGTTTAAGGAAACTTCTTTTTTTTATTTGAACGGGAGGCATCACATTGATGAAGAATGAAAACTTCTGGCCATCATACTCATAGGGGTCATACCTCATTATGCATGACAAATTTGGGTTAGGGTTAGAGTTGCTCATCTCTTTCCTGATAGGCTAACCATATTTGTGAGGGTTGGTCTAGGTTGATTGCATTTATAGTTGGGTCTTCAGGTTCGTAAAGAGGAACAATGCCATGTAGTTTTAAAATATTCCATTTCAAACTAAAACCCCACTTCCACTATTTTTGGATCTAGAGATCACAATTTTAAGGGTTTTCAAAGAGAATTTTGAGATTAAACCATTGATTAAGTTCCTAAAGCTTGATTTTGTCATTCCCTACTAATTAATCCTTTATAAATCTAAGCTTCACAACTTGTATTTTGAGGTTGTCTCCAACAAAGTTAAAATTTAGAAGAATAGTGATTTCAAACCTAATTTCAACTCAATTTTCATTATATTAATTTTAATGATACTTGATGGGATTAGGTGCTGAGCAACATCCCTAGGACTTAACATAAATAGAAGAAAAAAGAAAAATGCAAAAAATGAGGGGCACAAACCTTACCTCTGACCATATGGTGGTTCACAAGTCAGCTATCCTACTAAGGACAATTAATTTATCCCAATACTATGAAAATAACCTAGAACTAAGCACCTATAATAAATTACTACTCTCAATACAAAGCATCAAGGAAAACATTAAATAAGGGAAACTCCCCCGTACATAGTAAGAAGAAAAACTAAACAAAATTATACGTCTTCATAGAAGCTTTAACTAAGCTAATCTATCCTAACCATAGCCTAAGTGAAGATTATAGTCAATAAATTAAATAGGTGAATACATGTTCAACAACCGGTAGTATTAAAAATTTAACTCTATGGAGGCTACTTTATCCTTTTTAGTTTCCTTCATCTAAAGTTTGACATGCCAATCTTGTCAAGAGTTAAGTGACCATTTGTTTCTTGAGGAAGCTCATGAAAATTATAGTAGTGTTTCGTTTCATCCAACCCTTAACTATATTTAGACAAAGTGTTTACTGGAGTGTTATCTTCCCTATAAATAAACATGCTTTGAAGATAGTCTCAAATTTTCTACCAAGTCTTACAGTTCAGTGATGTAGTAGTTGTGTATGTTCCAAGGAGGTGAAATCTCTTTCTTGACCTATTTAATTAACAACTATAAATATACCTCTGAAATAACCATACTTTCACCATGTTGAATTCATCATTTGATACCTTTGGATTCATCTTGGAATTTTATTTGATTGCTAGATCCAACTTCTAAAGAAGTAGCAAATGCATAGGTGAGATCCTCGTTGTCTTTATAAGAATTCTCCTATTCCTATATTCCAAGGATTTCCAATGATACTTTTATCAGTACTAAGTTTAAGCATGGAGGGAGAAGGTTTGAAATAACTAACATAAGTGATTCTCATAACCTGTTATAGGTTTTAAGTAAAAGAAAAAGATCCTTGCTATTGCATGGCCATTTAATGTAAGAATCGGCAGTATTTAATATCATATAATGTTCTTTAATGATAGAGGTCGTTAGTCTTATAGCCCTAGATTTCATACCACCATATTTACTAGCACACCTATTTTTCCATAAGTTTTAGTAAATAAGTATAGGGTCTTCTTGCAAAACCAATTTAAATACCTCATTGTTGTATTTTTGAATCCACCACCTCATTAGAAGGTGTCTTAGAGGTGTAGTTTCTTTTTAAATTCCCAAAAAAATAGAGAAGAAATTCCATATATGATTAGCAAACTGACCAGCCACAAAAACTTGATCAATTATATCTAATTTATTTTTAGTGGAATTTAAGATTTGTACTGTTAAACCATCGGTAATGTTTTTTTTTTAAAATAAAATTCTCATTTTTCCCTTATGGGTGCAAGATTGATTTTTAGATTGACTTATCGAACCTAGATTAAAAGTATGGTAATATGGATTCCATTAAATTCCTTTTATTACTTATAACTTATATTTGAATAGATTGGGCTTGTTTGGAGGCAATTCAGAAGGTTAATGCTCAGTTTAATTCTTTGGGCTTTCTTAAGGTAACTTGAGATTGTTTTTTATTCCTTTTGAAAGTGATTAAGTGTTTATTGCTTGAATTGGGAGTAATATGAATGCCAGTCTTATATAGATGATGTTGAGAGAATCTACGGGGATGTTAGGGAATTGTAAAGGGTTAAAAATGGAATTTAATGACTTTTTCAAATAATTTTCTATTTATTGAATATTATATTATCTTGTGTAAAGTAGTTTTATGGAGAACTAAACTTGAGAGTTGTTGATATTGAAGGTATAGCCTATTATGAGTAAGGATTAAGCTAGGTTAATATATTGTAGGTTTGTGTCCGGTATTGTTGAGTTGAGTATGGACTTGTGAGCCTAGATTTGAGGCATGTTCATGTGACTACTAGACCTAGGGAACTTGAGATTTATGAAACTTTTTGTATGTATGTTTCAAGACTTTTTGACCTTTTCTGATCCTATTATTTCCCTCTATTTCGGTATAGTTTGGGTTAGTTTTATGCTTTATAGTTTCAATTGCGGTAGTCTAATGTTAGGTTAAGATTAGGGTTGGATCTCATATTAGGGCAGGGAGTCGGGCTTGGGTATCAAGATAGGTTGGGCCCAAAGTCAAGGCTAGTTCTTGAGTTAGGGTTATGTTGAGTCTTGAGTTAGATTTAAAAGTCATATCCTAGATTTAGTTGAGTTTGGATTTTGGATCTCAATTGAGTTTTAAGTTAGGGCCAGGGATCAAGTCAAAGTCAAGTCTCTTGTTAAGGCTTTGTCTTGATTTGGGTTCATAATTTAGGATGAATCTTGGTTGAATTGGGTTCTGGTCTATTTTTAGGTTTGGTTGAGGTCTGGGAGTTAAGTCTCAATCAAGGTTAGGTTTGATGTCCTAATTTTTGTTAGGATCAAGTTTTGTATACGTATCAAGTTTTAAGTGAAGATTCAAATTGAGGTTGGTCCAAAATTGAGTTAGAGGTTAAGGTTAGGGTTATGTCTTGAGTTAGGTTTGGTATTCGAGTCATTATTCACAGTCAGGTTTTATATATGTGATGATTTAGATCTCAATCAAACTTTAGGGTTGGGTTTAGTTATAAAGTTAGGTCGAGTTTTTAGTGGCTAATGGGTTTTGGGTAGAAATTAGGTCTTAGGTTGAGGTGGGTATTGGGTTAAGTTTGGAACTGGTCATGAGTTAGGATTAAGTTGGGTTTGACTCTCGAATTAGGGTCGTCCATATATTATGGTGAAAGGTTCAATAAATAAAATGGTAGGGTAGGGGAATATTATCATTGTGGTAATAAATGGAAGTAGTGAGTACTGGCTTACAGTATGGGAATGAGCAAAAGGTGCGGGTTGGCGAGGGTGATTCATAAATGGAGGTAGTTTGAGGGCGGAGTAATTCGCCTGATAGAGTGGTAGGTTGAGAGATAATATGGGTAGGGACTAGGACATTTATGGCATCTGGATGTATTTTCTACTGGTGGTGAGGCTAAAAAAGAGTTTTGGATAATATTTTTTATAGTTTTGGTAGGGAGGTTTCATACATTAAATAAACATGTCAATTTTCAAAACTTTCAAAATATTTAAGCCAACCAAACATGAGAAAGTTTGAAAATATTTTTCAAAATATGTATTCCTTTATATTTTGTAAATGGAAGTTCTATAGAGTAGTAGTCTAGCCGGCTATGTTGTACGTAGCGGAATGTTGGCTAGTTAAGAACTCTCACATCCAATAGTTGAAGGTGGCGGAGATGAGAATTTTTTGATGGATGTGTGAATATACCAGGAAAGATAGGGTGACGAATGAGATTATTTTGGAGAAAGTGGGTGTTACCTCAGTGGAGGACAAGATGCGAGAAGTGAGGTTATGTTGGTTTGGGCACATGATGAAGAGGGTCTCTAATACTCCAGTGCAAAGGTGTGAAACACTGGCTATGGATGGTTTTACGCGTGGTAGAGGTACACTGAAGAAATATTGGAGGGAGGTGATTAGGTATGATATGAAGTAGTTACAACTTACAGAGGAAATGACCCTTGATAGAAAAGTGTAGAAGACACAGATTAGAGTAGAGGGTTAGGGGTGGGAGTACGTTAGTAATAGTAAGAGAGTGCTCCTTTGTATCAGGAGCTTCATGTTCGTGGTGTTGTCGGTGTAGTATTAGATTGTAGCTAGCGGTGTTAGTTTATTTTGCATCCTGTACTAGTTTATATGCACTTATCTTTTGTGTTTATTTTATTGTTAGTTTGTTTTCCGTAGCATACTAGTTTATATGTACTTATCTTTTGTATTTGTTAATCTATTATCGATCCTAAGATAGGGGTCTATCGGAAACAATGTCTCTACTTCTCCTGAGGTAGTGGTATGGTCTGTGTACACTCTACCCTTCCCAGACCCCACTAGATGGGAATACACTGGGTATCTTGTTGTTGTTGATGTTTTCCTTTATATTAAACATTCCCTTAATGAATAGAGAGTATTATTTTCTCAAAAGAATCTTTTTATTTGCTAATATATTATTATCAACATAAATAATAGGGCTACTGTAATTACCCTTTCCATCATTGTCGATAAGTCTAACATGACAAAATTTAGGTTAAGGCTTTTTCCCAAAAAGAGAGTTAGAAAATTTAAGCAAGGTTAGTTTTGAAATAAATTTGAATGTGGTATAATCTAGGATAACATGGGAATAAATTAGTTAAACGTGAGATGTTTTGAGTTAATTTATGATAGCTAAGACAATAAGGAATTTATATGGCATTTTTGAAAGTGAATTTGGGGAGTAGAACAGTCGATAAAAAATTTAACATAAAGGGGTTAGTTTAGAATGTCAAAATTTGGATGTTTTACAATAATAGAAAAAATTTGAGAATTCTAGAATTTCTATCTCGCTTACCCTGCTATACTATATAAGTGGTAGGCTACTACTACTGCACCGTTATATCAAGAATATTCCCGCTATAAAGAGAGTTAACTTTGGTCAATCTGACATAGTGAGTGAATCTCACCACAGTTGGATAAGACTACTATAGAGAGATGATTTGATTAATGCATAAAATTTCCCAAAAAATGTTATTTTCATTCAACATTTGTTTATGGGCTAGGAGAGGCAATTTTTAGAGATTTCCACCTAAATTCCATCATTTCCTTCATAAAGGTAAGTAATATCTTTCATCAACTACTTTTTTTGATTATTAATCCTTCGAATCACTAATTTATCGGTTTTGGGGATGATTTCACTTGACCTAGGTGATTTTTCTAATGCAAATGAGTGAATTGAGTAGAAAACTTTTAGATTTTGGTTAAACATAGTTAATTTACTATTGCTTTCTTAGAATTCACTTTTCAATCCATAAAATTGGTAAAATTAAGGTAGAATAATGATATAAAACCCTATAATAAGAGGAAAGATCATGAATTTAACATTAGGGTTATAGGATTGGTTGTAATCCTTGAATATACTAGATCATTGTTTGAATTTTTATCATATTATTATTTTTAGACCACAACCAAGCAATAATTACACGGAAAGGCAAGGCTCAAGTTCAATAGGGTAGTGCAAGATTAGACTGAGGTAGATGATGGTTTAATGTAGTTGAAACCCAGCAAGATTTATTTGTGAATGTTAACTATTTCTTCATGACTTATTATAGTGGATGTTCAAATAAAGTGAATGGCTAAATGACATCCTAAGTGTTAATCACATGTGATGAGGTTTAACTAAATAGCTAGTTAATTCTTAAGTGTAGTAATTGTTTTCATTGTGGTTGTGATTGTTGTGATGTGATATTCATTATAGTGAGATGTACTAGTATTTCTACATCTTGATGGGCTTGCTGATATAAAGTTGTTAGGAACTAGATGTTTGAGATTTTTGGTACATGGACAAAAGCTCTTCCCATGCAGGGCACAACTAGTAGGAAACTATAAGATCTTTAGCATATGCATACAAGGTATTAGTAAGAGTGATAGTTTCTTAAGTGAATTAAGTTGAATTGTTGACTTGTTAATTTGGTTTCTTTAGTGAATCAAGTTTAAGTGTTTAGTTGTTTTATTTGGTTCCTCGAGTGAATTGGGTTTTATGTGTTGACTGGTTATTTTTGGTTTGCTGAGTAAATTGTGATTTATGATTATTAACATTGTTTCTGTAGGAATGGATCCTTGAATGGTCTGTGCTAAATTAGAAATGATTGGTATATCTCTTATTTATCTATATACTTATATATTTGATATATGGTTAGCATATTATTATTGAGTTATGGTTTTGACTTAAATCCTTGCTAGAATCACGGTCTTAACCTAAGTTATTACCTATTTTTCAGTTGTAGTGGATTGAATTCTGTGATACTGTTGAACAAGGTTAAGTGTCATACACTTGAGGTAAAGTTATATGGTAGGTGTTCATGGTTGTTCTTATTTAACTAAGTTATGTTTTCTTGTTCGCATTTCTTATTTTCTGTTGGCGGATGGCCCTACCACTGCATCAATGTTCTTATGTACTGATACTACATGTGCTTTTTTTTGTAGAGGACAAAGCATTTTCCAGCAACTACATCGAGACCTCAACTTTAGAGTAAATTGTATTTTGACTCAAGGGTAAGCTATATCTTCCAGGTAGCCATGAGTTATCTACTTAGTTTCTGGTCCATTTATTTTGGACTCATGTATTTTTAGTTGAACCTTTTTATTGACATTTGTAGTTGTTTTGGTTCAATGAATTTTAGACTCTAAGGGTTGTTCCAACTTTTGTTGACTTTTATATTTGATATTACTATTTGAAATATTTTGAGATATTAGACTATCTATTTAAAGTAACTAGTTTATGTTGAATTTTGGCTAAGTGTTGAGTTTGACGTTTATACTTTTCTTCAATAGGCTATAGGACTTTAGGAAACTCTCACTTTCTTTCTTCTTTCATACTATCACTTGATTCCAATTGGTATCTGGTAATCCAAATTGATTTTTGACCCACTTCATTCTTTTTTCTACAAAATATGAATACTAAAGATAATAGGGCCAAAGTGGCAACCCTCGCACTAGTAGCTCCGGCTAGAAAATTGGTTGTTTAAGGATGAGAAAAGAGTAGGAGAAGAGGAGATGGTAAATAATACCCACCAAGAGTGGAGCTTGAGCAACTAATTATCAGGACTATTACTCATATGTGACACCTCCCCCATCGTAGGATCAATATAAGAAGGTTGAGGTTATAAATTAGGATATTACAGAATAGTTGGAGGTGACACCATTTGCAGGTGAGTCTTGTCTTTGATGTCTTCTAAGATTATTCAACTGGTGCTTTATTTTTTGAGTAGCTTGGCTAGACTGGGCCACACCCATTATGCCTGCTTATCAGTTTCTAAGTGTTCAGCCAACAACTACCATTGCTCCTAGAATAGCTGAGGCCTTGGGGACTAAGATTTTCCCTCGCTTGATTTTAGGTCCTATCATGAACGGGATTTAATCTGACCTGCTAAATATGTTCCTGAAAATTAAGTATCCTACTTTTATTGGCTCTAGGACTAAGGATGCATTTGTATTTATTATTGATTGTTATGAGAGGCTACATAAAATGAGTATAGTTGAATAGTATGGTGTTGATTGTTATGAGAGGCTGTATAAAATGGGTATGGTCGAGAAGAATGGTGTTGAATTTGTTAACTTCCAGCTGCAAGGTGATACAAAGAAGTGATAGAGGGTTTATGTGGAATGACATCCACCAACTTTACCTCTATTAAGATGGGCTTAGTTCCATACCCCTTTTTTGGAAAAGCATGTACCTTTAATCTTCATGATTATAAGAAGGATGAGTTCTAGGACCTTAAGAAAGGAAATATATCTTTTATAGCATAGGAGGCCAAGTTATATGTGGTGTCCTATTATGTTATTTAGATCCTTGGTATATTAAATGGGATGACTTAGTTAGTTATGATGGGATTGAACACTAACTCTTTAGTTTTGTCTATGCATATGAGGTTGTTGATTATGTGAAGAAGGCATATGGGGTCAAGAAAGTTGGTCAAGAAAAGGGTTAGCAAAGAAGTCCCAAAAATGGGTAACTTTGGTTGTTCTTACTCTAGGGGTCATTGCTATTAGGCCTATCTAGCTCATGAAATTCAGTCAGCTTTACCAACCTCTACAATGGGTCTGTCAAGGTCCACCTAGCAACCCTCAATTAATACAAACCAAGGGTCTTTACATTCATTTAAGCACAAGTCATCTCTAAATAGAAGTTGCTATACTTATGGTTCTATAGGAAACATCAAGAAAGAGTGTCGTTAGAGATAGAATGGATTTTAAAAGAAACAACGGGCTAGAGTTATGTTTACTACTGGTGGATGTGGTAGAGGTAATGATAAGTTTTATCTATAAAGTAGATGGGGTAATTATTAAGGAGGCCATAGTGAAAATTGAGGTGGTGGTAATGTAGGGAGAGGTGCTGCGCAACCTGTTAGAGAGGTTGCCTCTATTGATGGTAGATCTCAATGTTATGACTTCCTAGGAAAGACAACAATTAGGCTTCTGATGTAGTTATTACAAGTACTGTTTTCATCTTTTATCAGATGGCTACTATTTTTTTAATCATACATTCTCTTATTCTTATGTATTTGTTAGATTTGCCTTGGGATTCAACTTGACTTGTGATATAATTGACTCTCTTGTATGTGTGTCTACTCAAGTTGGAGGCTTTATGGTAGTGACCCATGTGTATCGTACTTGTTTTGTCTTGGTGTAGGTTCTCATACTTTGGTAGATTTGATAATCTTGGATATGCTTGATTTTGACATCATCTTGGGTAGGACTTGGCTATCTTTGTATCATGATATACTAAATTATAATTCTAAGACTGTGACTTTAGAGATGCCTGGGATGGATAAGTTAGAGTGGGAAGGGGTGTAGATGTTGAGACCTGCAAATATTATATCTTTTATTTAGGCTAAGAAGTTAGTTGGAGAGGGTGTTTGTCCTTTCTGTCACATCTCTGAGATATTAGTGAAGAGTCTTGTTCTATTGAGTCAGTTTTTTGTGGTAAAATTGTAGGAGATATTTCCTACAGGCTCTCTTGGTATTCCCCCAGGCTGGGACATTGTCTTTTGTATTTATTTTGAGTTGGGTGCTTGCCCCATTTCTAGTCCTCCCTATTAAATGGCTCTAGCTGAGTTGAGGGAACTTAAAACTCAACTGGAAGAGTAACTTGATAAGGGATTTATTCTTCCTAGTGTTTCCACTTAGGGTGCTCCTGTGTTTTTGATTAAGAAGAAGGATAGTAGCATGATAATATGCATTGACTACAGATAATTAAATTAGGTTACCATGAGGAATAAGTTTCCTTTGCCCCAGATATATGATTTTTTTTGACCCATTATAGGGTGCTTCAGTTTTCTACAAGATAGAATAGAGTTCGGGTTATCCAGTTAAAAATTCGGTCTTAAGATATACTTAAGACAACTTTTAGAACTTGATATGGGCATTATGAGTGCTTGGTGATATCATTTGGGTTTATTAGTGCACTGACAACTTTCATGACTCTGATGAATGGTATCTTCAAGTGTTTCTTGGATTCATTTGTGATTACTTTTATTGATGATATTTTTGTTAACTCCAAGAGAAATAAGGAGCATATAGCTCATCTTTTTATTATTGTAGGGATTTTGAAGGAGAAGGAGTTGTATGCTAAGTTCTCTAAATGCAAACTTTTGTTATCTTCTGTTGCCTTTATATGGCATGTGATGTCAAAAACAAGGGTAATAATAGACTGTAACGCCCCGAGTCTACACCCCGGATGCCACACGTTGCTTACAACCCTGAAGGACCACAAGCTACTTCATGATTGGTACCTACTGTGAGCACTGAATAATAATACTGTAATAATGAGGAGCATAGGATAAAATTCCATAAGGTTCAAAATATGAATACTAATAATAATAGATAATAGAATCTAACGATAATATCTAAAAACTAATATAGTCTAAACTACTCTAGTTTGAAAAGCCTCTAACTGAACTGTATAAAAGTGGAGTTGATGGGAAACGCCCCCAACTAACTACGATTACTCAAATACTGAAGCTAATGAAATACTAAAATAAAAGCATATCCTCGATAGATGAGGACTTACCACTGAATCTGTTACTACTAACTGAATCTGTCTAAGCGTGGTCGGGAACCTAAGCATCTAAAACTACGATTTGAGACATCATACACAAATGGAAAGTATGCATCAGTATGTGGAATGTACTGGTATGCTAGATGTGGTAAGGATGAATGCAAGGCTTCATATGCATGTACAATAACTAACTGAATTGATATGGAATAACAGAGTAAGAGTACATGTATAACTGAACTTGCTGTAAAATACTGAGTACGCAATAATGTGCACATAACGCAATAATGTGCACATACGTGAATACTATATCTAACATTTCATTGAAGGTGAGTACTAATTTCTGATACTGAGTAACTTATATCTGTAGTCACTAATAAGTGAATAACTAATACTTAGTGACTGTATCTGATAGTCCTGATTCTGTAGAACTGAATTGTATTTTATACTGAGACTGAAACTGCTACTGTTAGAGGTAGTCATCTAACAAACATGCCCCAAATAAGATAACTTGGGTCTAACCTATAACCCAGTTGGAAGGGTATCAGTACTGTGCTAGTAGTAAAGACAAGCTACAGAGTCACCCTCATTTAGCAGGAGCCCTGAATGAGAACAGTGCTACCCTCTACTAGCAGGTAAGACAACCCATCAACCCTCAATAGGCGGGTTAATGTCTTAACCTACGTTGGCTACGTAGTTCAGGAACTCAAGGACTGTTACTAAGGATCTCACCCTTTATTGGCAGGTGAGCACCCATCCTTCGGTTTACTTAAATCTGAATCCTACTCCCATTTGAATAACACTTATTACTATACTAATCAGAACTACACTAATACTGAGTTTCACTGAGTTATGTAAGTGACTGAGTTCAATGAGTTTTATAACTGCCTGAGTACTTACTATTTTAGGACATGAGTGAGACTATTCTATAATTACCGTAGCTCTAGGTAAACATCTAGATTGTCGGGTATTAGATATCCCTAGGACTCGAAAGTATGAAAATAAAGCATAGCATGATCTTGAACAACACAACAATGTCCACTTGTTCATAATTAATTCATAGAGATATTTTATCAAACAAAAGTAGAGCATTAGCTTATACATTATTGGGACTACATAATGATATGTCATGATCCACTATTTACTTCACATAGGCATTTTTGCATACACTTGGGGAGCATGTATTATTTCTCATGATAATGGTCAACACATGAACATCATGAGTACTATACTCAATTGCAATTTCAAGGGTTTAGCATAAAATTCACATAAACTATTTTAATTTCATAAAAACTTATAATTAATCATTAATTGAAACCCAATTACTATCCTGAACATGAATACAATCAATTTCAAGCATGGAATTCATAAATATGAGATCTTGTATGTTTAAAAAGGGTTCTTGAACTCCATGGGAGAAAGGAACCCATGAATGAACACCTAACATGCTTGGGAATATTAATTCTTGAAGGTTCTTGGAGGAATTATTTAGTTTGTTCTTGATTTCTTGAAGCTAGGGTTTTGCTCATTGAGAGGGACTGTTTTAATCTTGAGAGAAAATGAGGAACTAATGCTTTATCTAGGTAAATCGGAGGTTAATCATGTGTTTAAGACTGGCTTGGGTCATGGAAAAATACCCAATTACCCCTGGGAAAGATTTAAAAATTCATCACTAGATGCCCAATTTTGGGCCCTCATTGCGATGCAGTGGAATAACAGTGAGCCACTGGAATATGGCTTATGCTGTATAAAAATGGGCTAATATGAAATAGACCCTTGGAGCGATATGGAACCATCGCGGAGCCTCACTGGAATTGGACAACTGAGAAAATAGCTAGTGGCGTGATGCGGTGGGATCGCGTTGCCAAACTAGAAACTGACAATTATGAAATGGTGCATTGGAGAAATGTTCCATTATCATGGAGCTTCACTGGAAATCGACGAATGCCATTTGGCTGGTCTCCGCAATGCGCTGATGTGCCAGGTGGCACACTATTTTACAAAAACTTCTATAACTATTCACTCGAGTATCAAATTTGGGTGAATTTTATATCGTTGAAAGCTGACTGAAATTCCTACGCAGTTTTAAGCTCTAAACTGACAAATACTAAGTAATTCAAATTTTTTATATATGAATACTCATGTATGGTGTGTTAAATTAAGCTAATGAAATACGGGGAATTACAATATCTCCCCCTTAGGAACATTCGTCCTCGAATGAGATTGATTAAGCTAAGAGATACTAATAGACTGAGCTTACACACTGAAGATGCATATCTGGTGCATGGAATACATGACTAAAGCTACTAATACGCTGAGTTTTCATACTAAACATGCATATCGGATGTATGAGTACATGGCTGAACTGATTCATTAATGCATGATTGCTGTGAAGATATGTAACGGTAATGAATACTAAATTTATAACTGTAACTGAACATAGAACTGACTAAATCTAAGAAAGAATGTTACCTTAAGCTGAATCTGAGTTTACGGAGAAGAGGTAAGGATACTTGGTTCGTATATCTGCTTCTACTTCCTAAGTTGCTCCCTAAATGGACTAATTCCACCAAAGAACTTTGACCAAGGGAATTTCTTTGATCCTCAGTCTACAAATCTAATGATCAAGGATTTGGACTGGAACCTCTTCGAAATAAAGATCATTCTGAATATCAACACCCTCTAAAGGAGCTGTTACTGTTATGTAAGGAGTTATAAAAGACAGAGAAGCTCCTAGATCTAAAAAGGTATAAACATGTAAATGAAAGATCTATAACATATCAGTTACCATATCAGGAGAAATTTGCTGATCTTGTCAGGACTGAAGTGCATAAAGACTGTTTGGGCTTTGCCCACTGGTGGCACTAAAAGTGGGACCGTACTAATTCAGGTGACCGGACTAAGCTGAAGGACGATTGTACTGACCTTGCAAACCTTACTGAGTACAATCTATGATTTTTTGTCCTGTCTTCCCATACCTAAAACAAATATCACTGTCCACCTTGCAGACACCCTGATGATTTCTGCCGCATTTCTGACAAAGGGGATTTGTTCAAGAACTACTGACACTACCCTGAGATTTAGAGCCTCGTTCCCTATCTTTGTTACCATTTCAGAACTTAGTTACTGGAGTACTAGGTGAGGACAGAGCTAGAACTGAAGACTTTGGATGAAATTGAGGATGATTACCGTGTTCTGACTTAGGCTGAGTAACTTTGAAGCTACCTGTTCTAGCTTACTTTTTCTCCCTCTCACTCTTTATTCTTAGCCTCTTCCATATATTTATCACAGACCATGAGCCTAGATATGTCTATCTCCTTAATCAACATCATAGTTTTGCACTCCTTAACCACACTCTCTAACTCATGCTATGGAGAGCATATCTGGCAAACTAAGTAAACTTGAGGGAATACTCTTTCACACTCATGCTTCCTTACCCGAGATTGATGAATTCTAATACCTTGGTATCTCTTAGCTCTAAGGGAAAGAATCTATAGAGGAAAGCAGTAGCAAACTCTTCCCACTCTATGGCCTCTGCATTTGTGCCCCTGTCTACCTTTCACTACTTAAACCACGTATGAGCTATATCTTGTAACTGATTGGTAGCTAACTCAACACTCTCACTAGAAGTTACCCATATGTTATCTAAGACTTTCTGCACCTGATTGCAGAATTCCTGTGGATCCTCTTCGTATTAGATCCTAAAAATAGGGGAGGATTCATATCAGTGAAGTCCCGAATCCTAGATGAAGTATTATTGGCCACTGGTTTGGCCTGAAAAGCAACTGGCCATTCATTCTGAGCTACTACAGAATTTGTTAGAGTGGTGAACGCAGCTCTAAATTCTTCATGGAAGATATACTTGTCTAGGAGATCTATCTGAAAGGTGCTGAGGTGCTAGCTGGGTTCCTATTCTTTTTTCGTTGTTCTTTTTAGGAGGCATATTTTTTAAACAAAAGTAAGAAAAGGATTAGACTGAGAGTTTAAACTTGAGCTCATGCTCACTCGCATGACATAAATACTGAAAGAAGGGAAACTTTCCAAGAATATCTCACAGCCTCATGTCCATAAGTGTAAAGCGCTACACACCCATGCACAAGACTCTACGTGATGTGGCTTTCAAACTCCCTAGGATTCTGTTAAACCTTAGGATATGATACCAAGTTTTGTAATACCCGAGTCTTCACTCCAAATGCCATATGGTGCTTACAACCCCAAAGGACCATAAGCTAACCCATGACTGGTACCTACTGTGAGCACTAAATAATAATACTATAATAATGCAGAACATAGGCTGAAATGCCATAAGGTTCATAATTTAAATATTGATAATAATAACATCTGACACTAATATCTGAAAACTGAATACTGTTTAAACAAGTCTAGTCTGAAAAACCTCTAATTGAACTGTTCGAAAGTGGAGTTGATGGGACAAACCCCCAACTAACTTTGAATACTGAAATACTGAAGTACTGAAATACTAAAATAAAAGCATATACTTGACAGATGAGGAATCACTACTAAATCTGCTGCTTCTAATTGAATTTGTCTAAGCATGGTCGAGAACATGAGCTTTCGAGCCTATGATATGAGACATCATAGCGCAAGAAAAAGTATGCATCAGTACCTAAAATGTACTGGTATGCTAGATGAGGTAAGGCTGAATGCAAGGGTTAATATGTATGAACAATAACTAACTAAATTGATATGGAATAACTAAGTAAGAGTACATTGTAAACTAAAACTAATGTAAAATACTGAGTATGTAATAATATGCACCTATGTGAATACTGTATCTGAGATTTTACTAAAGCTGAGTACTAATTTTTTATACTGATTAACTTATATCTGTAGTCAATAACTGAGTGACCGATACTAATTGACTATATCTGACAGTCCTGATTCTGTAGAACTGAAGTGATTTCTATACTGGGATTGAAACTAAGACTGTGGGAGGTAGTCATCTAACCGACATGCCTCAAATAAGATAACTGGGGTCCAACCTGTAACCCTAGTTGGAAGGGTGTCAATACCATTCCATGGGTAAAGACAAGCAAAAGAGTCACCCTCATCTAACAGTTTCCCTGAATGAGAACGGTGGAACCCTCAACTGGCAGGTAAGACACCTCATCAACCCTTAACTGGCAGGTTGATGTCTCAACCTACTCTGGCTATGTAGTTCTGGAATGCAAAGACTGCTTCTAAGGATCACACCCTTTACTGGCAGGTACGCTCCCATCCTTGGGTTCACTTGGTGCTGAATCCTAACCCCATCTGAATAATACTAATTACTATACTAAGCGAAACTAGACTGATACTAAGTTTTAGTGAGTTCTGTAACTGACTAAGTTCACTGAGTTCTATAACTGCCTAAGTACTTACTATTTTGGGACATAACTTAGAATATTTTGTAACTACTATAGCTCTAGGTAAACAACTAGATTGTCGGGTATTAGATACCCCACAACTCGATAGCATGAAAATAAAACATAGCATGTGTAACACCTCGAGAGTATACCCTGGATGTCACGCGGAGCTTACAGTCCCGAAGGACCACAAGCTAACCCATAAGTCCGTACCTATTATGAGCACTGAATAACATAACCATAAATGCAGAAGAAAATCGATATACCATAAGGTTTTAATAACTGAAGCAAATATGAATTGTGAATTTGAAGAAATAACTATCTGAGTCTGAATAAATACAGAAATCTAAGATAATCTGAATAACTAACTAATATGTCAACTAAAATATGAATACTGAATAATTAAATGTAGTGTCCAAAAGCCTCTAAACTGAATAACTGAGAGTTGATGGGATAGGCCTCAACTAACTTCAACTAACTACTAGACTAAAAGTATAAAATAAAATAACCTGTCCTTGAAATATGAGGACTCACCACTGCTACTGCTGAGAGTCTGAGAAGTCTACGCGTAATCTGTGAACTGAGCATCAGAACCTATGATATAATACATCATAGCACAGAATAAAAGTATGCGATCAGTCCTTTAAAAGTACTAGTATGCTAAATGAGGTGGGCTAACATGCATGGTTTTATGAACAGGAATAATAACTGTCTAACTATACATGTAAAGCTAGAGTACTAAATAGAGAACATGAAATCCATAGATATTAAAAATATGTAAAATTGGTAAATACTATGTATGCATGACATTATGTAAACTGAAAGTATGTAAAATCAGTATATAGTGGGGGTGCATGACCAAGCATATAACATGAACTGAATAAAAATCTATAAACTGAAATACTGAAATAACTGATATCTATACAGATGGTCAAAACAAACTGAGACTGAATTTCTAGTCTGATTACTGGACTTAGACTGTGGGGGCTATCATCTAACCGATATACCCCAGTCTAAGCTAATCGGGGTCCAACCTGTAACCCCATTTTGAAGGGTATTAATACCGTGCCGCGGGGACTAATATTAGCTATGTCGATCTACTAAACTGGTATACTATATGGTCCTAAAGGACTAAGGGTGTCAAGCCTAATCTAACGGGTGAACCCTGTGAGATAGTCAAGCTCATATCCTACGCTGGCTACATATTTATAGATTATAGGGATTGATATTATTAACTCTACCTATCTAGCGGGGAAGCCATCAACCATGCACTCTATTGGTACTAAGTCCTACTCCTAACTGAATAACACTGACTTACCGACTATTCTGAGTTTAACTTACTATTTTAGTAATGCTCATAATATAATATAAAGTTATTCTTCAGATACTGAAATGAGACTAAGTAAATAGCTATGGTTTTTGATATTCAATACCCCCTGAAATCAAAGCAATAAGAGTAAGATATAATATTTAAGCTTGAAGGACTTAACATAGAAGCATTGTTCAATATTCCTCCTTGTTGGCATTTTATCAAACAATTGGTATGCATGGTGTACATTAAGCATGAGAATTAGATTAATGCTTGTAGTAAAGAAACTTTTTGCACGATTATCCCAAATCATGGATTAAATAAGTGGAAAACAATATTCAAACATATAGAGTATAGTAATAGACACCAATTTCGCTAAAACATGGTATAAAACAAGATTCATGGAAATTCACGGTTTAATCATAATTTAAAATCAAGATAATTTGAAAAGATCATAATTTTTACAATTTAAAGTAGATACTTGGACTCCATGGGTGAAAGAACCATAGATGAACAATCAAAATACCAGGGTTAATGAATTCGAGAGAATTGATGGCAAGATTTCTTGAGATTTGATCTTGTATTTGAAAGCAAGGGTTTTAATGGAGAGAAATTTTATGAACAATGAGCATATTTTGCTCAATTTCAAGATTAATCCTTTGTTTACACTATTTTGGGACTTGATGAAAGACAAAATTGCCCTTGGGATTTAAAATCCCATACCTACAATGTCGATTAAGGCCTTACCGCAAAGCGGTAAGTGGGTCATTATGATACCCACTGCAATGTGGTAGAATTATAGTGACTCTCTAAATTGTGACAATTACTGTTTTGGGGTTCACCGCGATGCGGTGCAATCGCGGTGACCCTGCGGAAATTGACAAATGCTGAAATAACCTTCATCACGACATGATGATATACTTAACGTGATACTCACCATGATGCGACCTAATCCTGGTGAGTTGCTATTTTGCCAATTCGAATACAGTCCAATACCCATTCAAAAATCCTGAAACTTACTCTAAACAAGCTATTTTCCAGCTCCTAAGTGTTACAAGTACGTACTAAGGATTGGACTTATCTAGAAATGTTTGGGGTATTACAATATCTCCCCCTTGGTAACATTCATCCCTGAATGAGACTAATGAAGCTAAAATGCTGAAAACTGAGGCTATATCAGGCATGCACAACTGAAAGCATGACTAAACTGATATATAAATGCAAGAACTATCGACTGAATGGCTATATAAAGTTGAAACTTGGAGTGAAACGAGATGATCTAAGGAAACTAGTTACCTTGAACTGAATTTGTAGGGAAAAAATAAGGGTACTTGGTCTGCATATCTACTTCTGCTTCTCAAGTAACTCCCTTAATGGATTGATTTTACCAAAGAACTTTGTCCAAGGGAACTTCTTTGTTCCTTAGTCTACAAACCTGACGATCAAGAATTTTGACTAGAAATTTCTCATAGGAAAGGCTGTTCTGGACATCCATATTTTCTAAGGGGGCAGCTACCGCTGGGTCACTA
The DNA here is from genome assembly GCF_002878395.1 of Capsicum annuum. NCBI lineage: Eukaryota > Viridiplantae > Streptophyta > Magnoliopsida > Solanales > Solanaceae > Capsicum > Capsicum annuum. Next base: position 149,346,458 of record NC_061121.1, on the reverse strand, counting down.
ATATACATTTTAAGATTGAAAAATCGAACACTGGGTGCACTGAAGCTAGATCAGTAGGAAATTCAAGTTCATATGCTACCTTTCCAAAATGGCTGAGAATTCTAAAAGGACCAACATATCGGGGACTAAGTTTCCCTTTCTTGTCGAACCTCTTCACTCACTTCATGGGAGAGATTTTCAAGTACACAAAATCACCAACCTCAAACTCAAGATCCTTTCTCCTCACATCTACATATGATTTTTGTCGAATTTAGGCTGTCCTAAGCCTTTCTTTGATCAACTAAACTTTCTCTAATGCAACAAAAACAAAGTCAGGCCCTACTACAGTGGCCTCACCTACTTCAAACCAACCAATCAGAGACCTACATGTCCTACTATAATGAGCCTCGAATGGAGCCATCTGAATACGAGAATGATAGCTGTTATTATATGAAAATTTAATCAAGGGAAAGTGGTCATTCCCACTACCTCTAAAATCAACTATGCATTCTCTTAGAATATATTCAAGAGTCTGAATAGTCCTTTCTTCTTGACTATCTGTCTAAGGTTGGACGGTTGTACTGAGGTGGACTTGGGTACCAGGGCTTTTTTTGGAATAATTTCTAGAAATAAGAGGTAAACTGGGTACGTCTATCTAAGATGATATATAAGGAAACATCATACAACCTAACGAACTCTTTGAGATAGAGTTTGGCATAGTCCTCAGCTGAATAAAAGGTATGGACTAGAAAAAAATTATCTGATTTAGTCATCTTGTCTACGATAACCCAAATAGAATAATGCTGATAATGGGTATGAGGCAAACCTATCAAAAAGTCTATGTTCAGTTCCTCCCACTTCCAAGTGGGAATACTAAACTGCTCTATGGACCCACTAGGTTGCTGGTGCTCAATCTTAACCTACTGGCATGTAGAGCACTTAGCTATAAACTCTATAATGTCCCTCTTCATCCCACTCCACCAATAGATCTCCTACAAATCATGGTACATCTTAGTTTCCCCTGGATGAATCGAGTAACGCACACTAAGCGCTTCTGCAAGAATTCTTTGCCTAAAATTATCTACACTAGGAACACATAATTGACCCTGAAAATACAACACACCATCTCCCCAGTAAGAGAAGACCTCCACTTTCTGATCTCTAACTTATTCTTTCAACTAAACTAGACTGGGATCCCTATCATCCTTTTCTTTCACTTCAGAAACTAAGGATAATTCTAAACTACTCTGTAACTATACACTACCTACTGTTGAGTCGACCAAGTAGATACCTAGTCGGGCCAGCTAATAAACTTCCTCAGCTAACTTCTACTTACCATACTCAACATGAGAAACAGTACCCATAGACAGTCTACTGAGTGCATCAACTACTACATTAGCCTTGCCCAGATGATACAGAACACTTATGTAATAATTTTTTAATAACTCTAACCACCTCCTCTGACGTAAATTCAAATATTTTTGAGAGAACATATATTGCAAGCTTTTGTGATCTATGAACACATCAACATGCACCTCATACAAATAGTGCCTCCAAATATTTAAGGGAAACACTACAGCTGCCAGCTTAAGATCATGGGTAGGGTAATTCTTCTCATAAGGATTAAATTGTCTAGAGGCATAGGCTATGACCTTAGCTCTCTATATAAGGACAAAACCCAAACCTACTCTGGATGCATCATAGTACATAAGAAACCCATCTAAATAATTTGGCAAAGTAAGAACTGGGGCAGAGTTAAGTCTAGTCGTCAACTCTTGAAAACTCTTCTTGTAGGAATCTTAACACTGAAGCCTAACCTTCTTCTACATCAATATGGAGATGGGGGATGCAATAGATGAAAACCTTTCAACAAACCGATGGTAATAGCCAACCAAATCTAAAAATCTCCTGATGTCTGATTGAGAGATGGGTGTGGGCCAGTTTCTCACCGTTTTAATCTTTTAAGGATCAACTCTAATGCCATCATTGAAAATAATATGGCCAAGAAAGATACTGATCTTTTCCAGAATTCACACTTACTGAATTTAGCAAATAACTGATGAGCCCTAAGAGTCTGCAACACTATTCAGAGATGGTCTGTATTATTATTTTTGCTATGGGAGAAAACAAGAATGTCATCAATAAAGACTATAATGAACATATCTATGTACTAGTTGAACACACAATTTATTAAGTCCATGAAAGCTTTTGGGGCATTAGTAAGACTAAAGGACATGATTATAAACTAGAAGTGACCATATCGGGTTCATAAAGATATGTTTGGAATGTCACATTTCCTAACCATGAGCTGATGATAGCCTGATCTGAGGTCTATCTTGGAAAAGTATATGACACCCTGAAGTTGGTCAAACAATTCATCGATACTAGGGAGTGGATACTTATCCTTTATGGTGACTTTGTTCAACTGATGATAGTTAATACACATTCTAAGAGAACTGTTTTTCTTACACATGAATAGAACTGGTGCTCCCCACGGGGAGATGCTGGGCCTGATGAATCCTTTTTCTAGGAGATCCTTCAACTATTCTTTTAGTTCTATGAGTTTAACTGGAGCCATTCTGTATGGCAGAATAAATATAGGCTGAGTATCTAGAAGAAGGTCTATTCTGAAGTCGACTTCCCTTTCCAGAGGAACTCCGAGATAATCTTTAAGGAACATAATTGGAAATTCCCTTACTGATGAAACTGACTCAAGAGTTGGAGTTTCTGAGCTAGAGTCTTTGACTCATATAAGATGATAAATACACCCCTTGGATATCATATTTCTCGAACTAGGGTGTGCAATAAGTTAATTTGTAAGATCTATAGTACTACCCCTTCATTTAAGGACTGGTTCATTTGGGAACTGAAAGTGAACTTTCTGTTACTACAATCAACTAAGGCATAGCTTGAGTGGAGCCAATCCATGAAGAGAATGATGTCAAAATCTATCATCTGTAAATCCACGAGGTTAACTAAAGTAATTTTTTGAGATATTATGACTGGAAAGTTCCTATATACCTACTGGGCTACAATGGAAACACCTAATGGGATAGACGCTGAAAAGGGCTTTGCTAGAGTTTCGGGACTGACTCCAAAGTTGATGGCTACATATAGGGTTACAAAAGAAAGAGAAGCTCCAAGGTCTAGTAAAGCATAAATATGTAAATAAAAGACCTGCAATGTACCAGTATCTATGTCAGGAGAATTTTCCTAATCTTTTCGAGACTGAAGATCATACAATTCATTTGGACAATGGCCACAGGTAGCACTAGTAGTGACACCCTGCTGATTCAGGAGACCGGCTGGAATTGATTACTGATTGGACTGGCCCTATTATGTGCAAATCCCTACATTTCTGAGAAACCACCCGACACTTTTGATTTCGATGGTCTGGATTGCCATATCCAAAATATACATCACTGCTAGCTTTAAACTCACCCTAATGGTGTCTTCCATGTTTTAGATATAGAGGATTCGTGTGAGCATTGTTAACACAAACTTAGGACTTAGAGCTTACTGCCCTATCCTGATTATTATTTCTAAATTTGGGTACTGGGGCACTGGCTGAAGATGGCGCTGGGGCTGAGGACCTATGATGGAATTAGGGACGGTTACTGCTTTCTGACCTTGGCTGACTAAAATTAAAACTACCCATCCTAACCCTCTTGCTCTCCCCCTCTCTCTTTTTAGTCTTATGCTTCTCTATCTGTTAAGCATGGAGCATCATCCTATACAAGTCCATCTCCTTAATTAGCATTGCGGTCCTACACTCTTTGACCACATTATCAGACATACCAAACACAAACTTACTCATCATAGACCTGTTATTATCTATCACATAAGGAGCATATCTAGCTAACTGAGTAAACTTGAGGGAATACTCCTTCACGGTCATGTTATCCTGCCTCAAGTTAATAAATTCTAACACATAGGCCTCCCTCAAATCCATTGGGAAGAATCTGTCTAAGAAAGTTGTGGAAAACTATTCCCATTATACAGGACCTGCATCAACACCCCTATAAACCTTTCACTACTAATACTAAGTATAGGCTACATCTTACAACTAATATGCAGCTAACTCAACACTCTCCCTAGATGTCACCCCCATAATATCTGTCACCTTCTGAGCCACATCTAAGATTTCCTATGGATTCTCTTCAGACTTGGATCCCCTGATGTAAGGAGGATTTATTTGGGTAAAGTCCTAAATCTTGGTTACAACAGTATTAGCCACTAGGTTGTCTTGAATAACAGTTGGCCATTCATATTGAGCTGTTACAAAATTAGATAAAATGGTGAATGTAGCTCTGAATTCTATGTGAGATACATACTCATTCAAAGGACTGGCTGGATGGGTGGAGAAGCTGGCTGGTTTCCTACTCCTCTTTTTTTATTCTTTTTGGGAGGCATGTTTTGTAAATATAAGGAAAAAATGGATTAGACTAAGATTTTAACTTGAGCTCCTGCTCACTCGCACGACATGAATGCTGTAAAAACATGAAACTTTTCCTAAACGCCTTATAGCCTCTTTCCCATAAGTTTGGCACACAACACACCCATTCACAAGCCTCTACGTGACGCGGCTTTCATAGTTCCTAGGAAACTTTAAATCCTTAGGCTTTGATACTAAGTTTATGATGCCCCAAGAGTACACCCTGGGAATCACACGGTGCTTATAGTTGCAAGGGACCACAAGCTAACCCCTGAGCTGGTGCCTATTATGAGCACTAAATTACATAACTATAAATGTAGAAGAATAACTGACAAACCATAAGGTTTTAATAACTGAATTATGAATATAAAGAAATAACTATCTGAGTCTGAATAAATACTAAAATCTTAGATAAACTAAATAACTAACTGACATGTCAACTGAAGTCTGAGTACTGAATAACTGATTGTAGTGTCTGAAAGCCTTTAAACTGAATAACTATGATTTGATGGGATATTCCCTACCTAACTAACTTCTTGACTAAAAACATGAAATAAAATAATCTATCCTCGAAATATGAGGACTCACCACTGTAACTGCTGAGAGTCTGAGAAGTCTAAGCGCGATTCAAGAATTATGAATCAGTGCTTATGATATAATACCATCATTGTGCAAAAGAAAGGTATCCGATTACTATTTTGAATGTACTAGTATTCTAAATGAGGTAAGCTGACATGACTGGTTTCATGAACAAGAATAATAACTGTCTGAATATATATGTAAAACATATAGTACTGAATAGAGAGCATGAAATCTATAGATACTGAAAATATGTGAAAACGATAAATACTGTGTATGCATAATAGTCTATAAGTACAGAAAGTGCGTGAAATCATAGATATTAGGGATACATGACCAAGAATATAACATGAACTGAAAAAAATCAGTAAACTGAAATACTAAAATAACTAATATCTATACGGCTTGGTCAAACAACACTAAGACTGAAGTACTGGTCTGATTACTGAACTGAGACTGTGGGAGCTATCATCTAATCGACATACCCCAATTTGAGCTGATTGGGGTCCAACCTGTAACCCCAGTTGGAAGGGTGTTAATACTGTGCCACGAGTACTAACACTGGCTTTGTGAATTCACTAAATTGTTATACTATATGGTTCCGAAGGACTAATGGTGTCAAGCTTAATCTCAAGGGTGACCCCTGCGAGATGGTTAAGCCTAAACTGACGGGTGTCTTCTCATATCCTACGCTGGCTGCATAGTTCTGGAGTATAGGGATTTCTACTAACGACTCTGCCTATCTAATGGGAAAGCCGTAATCCCTATATTCGCTCGGTGCTAAGTCCTACTCCTAACTGAATGACACTAGTTACTGACTATTTTGAGTTTAACAGATTGTTTTAGTAATACTCATAATATAATTTGAAGTTATTCTGAAGATACTGAGATAAGACTAAGTAAACAACTATTGTTTCGAGTATTCAATATCCCTATGACATAAAGCAATAAGAGTAAAATATAATATTTAAGCTTGAAGGATTAACATAGAAGAATTGTTCAATATTCTTCCTTGTAGGGATTTTATCAAACAATTGGCATGCATGGTGTACATTAAGCATGAGAATAAGATAAAATCTTGTAGTAAAGCACAATTTCAACACGATTATCTCTAACACCCTAAAATTTCTATCCTGAGATGTCACACGGTGCTCAGGGCTACATGTAGCCCTAAGCTAACCCTCGGAGCCAGACACTACCTCAAGGAACACAATTCAACACTAGTTATACATAATAAAGAGATATATCACATCGAGTTCAAGAGAGATACTGAATAATACTAAACTATGCAACAAAAATATATATTTAATATTAGTACATACCATCCCTCTAGTCTGACAAAGCCTCTATACATCAAAATTAAGGAGCCTTTGAAAACCCCCTAACTGACTCAACAATAGTGAAAGCCATAACAAGAAAACGATATCACAAAAATATAGACACGGTCCTCAAACCAATAGGACTCACAATTGAGGAAATGTAGTGAGGCACACAAATATCACTAACGCGGCTGCGGCTGAGTACCTAAAGCTACATGAAGAGAAAATGTAGCCCATAGAAAAATATGTGGGTCAGCACTTTTGAATGTACTGAGTGTGTGGGGGTGGATGGAACAATGTAAATTCATCATCAATTTCATAAAAATATGCATATGTACAATGATGGCTCATTTGGTTTGAGTTAGATTGAAACATACTTTTTATGATCTCATAGTAAATAAATCATATGATAAAAACCTCATAAATCATCATAAACAACTCAACTTTTCAACTCAAGAC
>NC_061121.1:149329464-149336687 GCF_002878395.1 Capsicum annuum | reverse complement strand
AAAACCTCATAAATCATCATAAACAACTCAACTTTTCAACTCAAGACATGGAGTGACTCGGTAATTCAAGAAACTCAACTCTTATGGACATGGGAGGTTCTTATAACAGACATAAACCATGTAAGCTACATGGAGTCCAACGTTTTTCCCTTCTAAGGAGAGAACCCCACATTGGCGGGAGCGTCGTACTCTTGCCAGGGAGTACAACCTCAATTTAGTGATCACAATCTCATACTCAGTCTTTGGCCCACAAATATCAATACCAATCCTATAGTGGCACATAGTTTTGGGGGAAATACCACATTTCTCGCTCGGTGCTAAATACTACTCGCAGACGCAAGCACAAAACGCGTTAGGAAATCCACCATAAACATCACAAGGGTCTATCATAAATATCTAATTAAATCTCCTTCTCATTTATCAAATCATAATCAATTTGTGGATTCCTAACTCGACTTCAATCAAATCAATCTTTCTCAATATCAAAATGTATCAATTCATTAAATCATGGCAACATCAATAACTTTGAGGAAATATCAAGACTTATTGTAACAACTCAATCTCATGAATCAATATACTTAATAATCTAATTTGTCATAAGGAAGCTTAAATCTTGACACATATCTTGTGAGCACTTGAAATATCAACTCATGGTAGAAATATGAAATTCACAATATTAAATATCAAGTCATAACTTGGGAATAGTAAAATAATCATGTATAACAAAGCTTGAACAATTTATATTCTCATAGTCTCATTATGAAGTAATTTATGTATAAATCAACTTACAAAATCATATAAATCTATAATAGAAATCAAAGCTTTGGGCAAAAGAAAGAAATGATTGCCCTTGTTCAAAACCCCATATACCTTAATCTTTGAAATTTGATGAATTCTAGTGCTTGAGAGTCTATCCGCACCTGTAATAAATGATTCTTGAAGACCGCACTATGAGGAACTTGGTTCTTGAAGAAATATTAATGATTTATGTATGGTTTTTGGAAGATTAAAGTTCTTGAATGAAACCCTAGATATATTTTCTTAAGAGTATTGGAAGAGAAAATGAAGAAATTAGGGTTTGGATGGGTATTCTCATATATATAGTTGCCTCCAAAAGACGGGAAAAAACAAAAATACCCTTGTAAAAACATCCTTTAATTGCTGAAAAAAAAAATAGCCAACGGCATTGTGACAAGTCATCACGAAATGTCGTCACAAAAGGGTGGAATTTATAAGTTTCTGCTTAAGGTTGACGACATTTTGTGACAAGCCGTCAGACTTGTGACAAGTAGTCACAAAATGTCGTCACAAAATGTTGGAATGTGTGACTTTCCGCTTAAGGTGACGGCGTTTTGTGACAAGCCATCAGACCTGTGACAAATCGTCACACAGTTTCCAGGCTGACACACTGGAGTAAAATAGGCATAACTTTTCGCTCTGATACCGGATTTGGGTGAAATTTGTACCGTTGGAAAAATATATCAATTATCTATCTGTTGGTCAGTCATGAACTCAAAATTTCTTGGTGTAACAAAAGATATACTCGTTTGAAGTTGACTATGCCAAAATCCTTCTCAAGAATTTAATCGGTAAGGGATGTTTTGATTCACCTAATCGCTAGGACATCTTTAAGGCCTTAATACACATCACCCTTGATCAGAAAACAACCAAAGAAATATAATTTATTTCTCATGAGCTTGAGTCTTGGTGTCACTATTGGTAAGAGTTCTCGGGGTATTACAATATCTCCTCCTTGGAAATATTCATCCTCGAATATTGCCAGATAGGCCAAGAACAAGAAAAAAATTAGGATGTATAGCTATAATGACCCACTCAAAGGGCTTACTTCATTATATACCTTCGAATACTATAAAAAATGCATGAATTCGTAATGGAAGTAGGCACAACTGAATTTTTAATAAGAAGGGGGTAAAATTAAGAAAGAATGGTACCTTCTGCTCGCTCCAAACTCATAGAAAAGAGGTCAGGGTACTGGTACGCATATCAGCTTAGAATTCCCAAGTAGCACCCTTAAAGGATTGATTTCTCCAAAGCACTTTAACCAAAGGAACTTCTTTGTTCCTTACCCTACGGATCTAAAAATCTAAAATCAAAATCGAAATCTCCTCGAATAAAAGGCAATCCTTAATATCTAAGCTTTCGAAAGAATCAACCACGACAGAATCACCAATACAGTTCTTAAGCATAGAAACATGGAATACCGGATGAATGCTAGACAACTCCGCAGGTAACTCCTCCTCATATGCTACTTTCCCAACACAGCTTAGAATCCTGTATGGACCAACATTACAGGGACTAAGCTTTCCCTTTTTCCCAAAACTCTTCACCCCTTTCATGGGGAAAACCTTCAAGTACACCAAATAATTAACATTAAACTCAAGATATTTTCTTCTCACATCCGCATACGACTTCTAACGACTTTGAGCAGTCTTTAATCTTCTTGAATTAACTTAAATTTTTCCATAGCCTCGAACATAGCATTAGGCCCAATCATAACTCTTCTCCTATTTCAAACCAACCTATAAGCGATCTACATCTTCTCCCAAAAAAAGCTTCGAATGGAGCCATCCAAATACTAGCATGGAAACTATTTTTATACGTAAATTCGATCAATGGCAAGTGCTCATCCCAACTACCTTTGAAATCAAGCGCACATGCCCTCAACATGTCCTCTAAAGTCGTAATAGTCCTCTCAGTCTGACCATCAGTTTGTGGATGAAAAGTGAAACTCAAATGAACTTGGGTACCAAGACCCTTCTGAAAGGCTTTGTAAAACTATGAAGTAAACTGAGTACCCCTATCTGAGATGATAGAAAAAGGAACTCCATGCAATCTGACTAACTCACGGATATAGAATCTAGCATAATCCTCAGCTATATAAGATGAATGCACTACCAAGAAATGAGCTGATTTAGTCAACTGGTCTACAACAACCCAAATCGAATCATGATGACGATGAGAAGGAGGCAAACCAATTACAAAATCCATATTCATTTCTTTCCACTTTTAGGTAGAAATGCTAAACTCTTGTATTACACCATCGGGCCTTTGGTGCTCTACCTTAACCTGTTGACAAGTAGAACACTTTGCTACAAATCCTGATATGTCTTTCGTCATACTGTTCCACCAATATATTTCCTGCAAATACAGGTACATCTTGGTAGCACAGGGATGAATAGAATATTATGCGCCATGTACTTCACTTCAACCATAATTCTCTGCCTTACATTATCAACATCGGGAACACACAATCTACCCTGCAATCTCAACACGCCATCTCCCCCTTGGGAAAAAACCTCTACCTTTTAGTCCTTAAATGACTCCTTCAGTGTGACCAAACTAGGATTCCTATCTTACTTCTCCTTTATCTCCAAGAACAAAGAGGACTCAGAACTACTCTGAACTAACATACTCCTTTTAGTGGAATCAAGGAATCTAATACCCAACCTAGCCCAATGATGCACATCATGAGCCAATTCTTTTTTATCATTCTCTACATGAGCTACACTACCTATAGACAACCTGCTAAGAGCATCTTCCATAACATTGGCCTTGCCCGTGTGATACAACACACTTATATTGTAGTCTTTTAGAAACTCTAACCATCTTCTTTGCCTAAGATTCAACTGCCTCTAAGTAAACACATACTGCAGGATTTTGTGATCAGTGAACACATCAATATAAAAACCATACAAATAATGTCTCCAAATTTTCAAAGCAAAAACTACAACTTCTAATTCAAAATCATGGGTTGGATAATTCTTCTCATGAGGCTTCAACTGTCTAGAGGCGTAAGCTATAACTTTACCTCTCTACATTAAGAAACAACCCAAACCAACTCTAGAAGTATCACAATACACCACAACACCATTAGTACCATCGGGTAAAGCTAACACTGGGGCCAAAGTGAGTCGATTCTTCTACTCCTGAAAACACTTCTCACAGGCATCTGTCCACTGGAACTTAAATTTCTTTTTGGTCAACCAGGTCATGGGAGATGCAATGGAAGAGAAGTCCTCAACAAAACAACGGTAGTAACCAGCTAGACCTAAGAAACTCCTAATGTCAGATGGGGAGGTAGGTCTAGGCTAACTCTTTAGAACTTCTGTCTTTTAGGGATCGACTCTAATGCCTTCGGCAAAAATAATGTGACCCAGAAAAGCAACTGACCTTAGCCAAAATTCACACTTGCTAAATTTAGCAAATAATTAATGATCTCTAAGAGTTTCCAAGATAATTCTAAGATGGCCGGCATGATCATCCTCTCTTTGGGAATACACAAGAATATCGTTTATTAAAAAAATGACAAACATATCAATATATTGCTTGAGCACTCTATTCATGAGGTCCATGAAGGCTGCTGGAGCATTGGTTAACCCAAAGGACATGACAAGAAACTCAAAATGACCATAACGGGTTCGAAAGGCTGTCTTTGGAATATCGTACTCTCTCATTTTAAGCTGATAATAACCGCACCTAAGGTCTATCTTTGAGAAATAACTTGCACCCTATAGCTTATCAAATAAATCATCAATTTTAGGAAGAGGGTACTTGTTCTTCATAGTTATCTTGTTGAGTTGACAGTAGTCAATGCACATACACAATGTACTATCTTTCTTACGCAAAAAAAAAAAATAGATGCATCCTACGGGGAAACACTGGGTCTGATAATGCCTTTGTCTAAGAGATGTTTGAGTTGCTCCTTCAACTCTTTAGGTTCTGTGGGAGCCATATGGTATGGAGAAATGGAAATAGGCTGAGTGACGAGAAAAAGATCAATCTCAAATTCTATTTCTCTATTAGATGTGAGGTCTTTAACTCAAACTAGATGATAGATGCAACTCTTGGAAATCAACTTACTATCTTTGAGGTAGGATATGAAATGGCTCTTCAAAGTTAGACAACTCCCGAACCACTCAAAAAAGGGGCTTATCAGGAAACTGAAACTTGACCACTCGAGTACGGTAATATATAGATGCATAGCATGAGTGAAGCCAATCTATACCCAGAGTGAAGTCAAAATCAACCATATCTAGCTTAATTAAATCAACACATATGACCTGATGAAGGACAGTGATAGGATACTTCTGATACACTCGCTTAGCAATAAAAGATTCTTTCTACCAGGGTAGAAACTAGAATAGGCTCAGGAATTCATTTAGGATCTATCTCAAAATTTACAGTAACCAGAGGTGTCACATAAGAGAAACTCGAATCGGGGTCCATCAATACATATACATCAAAATGAAAGACACGGAGAATACCAGTGACAAAATCTGGAGAGTACTCTTAGTCCTAGCGAGGTGGTATAGCATAGAAGCAATTCTGGTGCAAACCGCCAGCAGTACTAGAAGAGGCTCCTTGAGGAGGAATTGGGTGGACTACGGGAGTGGGGGAAATGGTAGCTTGACTCTGGGGTTGAGCATCTCGAATCCCCTATCTAGCATATGAACAATCTCTAAGATGGTGGCCCAACTTGCGACAAGCAAAGCAGCCCCTCTAATCACCAAAACACTCAAAAAAATAATCTCTACCATACTTGGCACATAAAGGAGGATGAGGTCTGTTATTTACACTTTCCTGAGACCTAGATGGGATTGGTCTGTTCCCCTGCTCCTGCCTGCTTCTAGATACGGGAGCACTAATTGAGGAAGGCATGGGCATAAACGGACATCTCTGGAATTGAGTGTGGTTCCCTCCATGGAATCTAGACTGACTGAATCCCTACTGCTCTGATCTAGCTCTTTTACTCCCTTTTACTCTCTCCCTCTCTTTCACTTTATCAGCTTTAATCTATTAGGCATGTATGAGAAAGGTCTATCTCCTTATTAAGCATAGTAGATCTACACTCTTTCACAACGTAACTGAATATGCCGATCATGAAATTGCTCATGATGGTCCTGGAGTCATCCATCATACTAGAAGCATATTTGGATGACTGATTCAATCTGAGACAATACTCCATAATAGTCATAGAGTCTTGTCTCAAATTATGAATTCCTCTATCTTTGCTTCCCTCATATCAAGAGGTATGAATCTATCCAAGAATGCATCCTGGAATAACTGCCAAGTCATGGGAGCAGCATCCTTCCTTATACTCTTTCTCTACATCTCCACCAAATCATATGCAATATGTTTCATTCGATAGGCAGCTAATTCAACACTCTCCTCCTCAGTCACGTGCATAATTTGGGTGATATTTCTAACTTTATCCAAGTATCGACCCATAAAACTCAAGCTGATTTATCCACATAAAGACACAAACTTGAGCTGCAGCAGAATTATTGTCTTACAGAGATAGAAGAGTAGCCTCGGCATTAGCTTGAGCATTGGCGGTAACTGCCTGGGCTAGCACTTGAAAAACTACCCATAATTTTACATGAGACACATGCTCGTTCAAGGGATCAATGGGTTGAGGTTACTCATTGTTTCTACGAGTTTGATGAAGAGGCATTTTCTATTATAAGAAAGCACGAGTTAATCGCAGATAAAAGCACGAGTTAATCGCAGATAAATAGACAGTTGTAGGCACGATAAACTTTAGGCACAATAAACTTTAGACTTTTCCTAAAATTTCCTATAGTCTCTTACTCATAGATATGGCGTGCTACACACTAATGATTAAGACTCTATGTAACGCGGCTTGTTAGAATCCCTAGGACCTAGGTCTCCTTAATCCTTAAGCTCTGATACCAAGATTTGTAACACCCCAAAATTTACATCCCGAGATGTTACACGGTGCTCAGGGCTACATGTAGCCCCAAGCTAACCCTCAGAGCCAGACACTACCTCAAGGAACTCAATTCAACAATAGTCATACATAATAAAGAGATATATCACATTGGGTTCAACAGAGATACTAGAGAATACTAAGCTGTACAGCCATAATATATATTAAATGTCTATAAATACCATCCCTCTAGACTGACAAGGCCTCTATACATCAAAATCAAGGAGGCTTTGGAATAAAGCCCCAACTGACTCAACAATACTAAAAGCCATAACAATAAGATGATATCACAAGAATATAGACACGGTTCTCGAACCATGAGGACTCACCACTGAGGAAATGTAGTGAGGCACCCGAATATCGCTAACACAACTGCGGCTGAGTACCTGAACATACATTACAATAAAATGTAGCCCATAGGAAAATATGTGGCTCAGCACATTGGAATGTACTAAGTATGTGGAAGTGCATG